>NC_071582.1:2479614-2649614 GCF_024509145.1 Vidua macroura | reverse complement strand
TCCATCATCCATCATCCATCCATCCATCCATCCATCCATCATCCATCCATCCATCCATCCATCCATCCATCCATCCATCATCCATCCATCCATCATCCATCCATCCATCATCCATCATCCATCCATCCATCCATCCATCCATCCATCCATCCATCCATCATCCATCCATCCATCATCCATCATCCATCCATCATCCATCCATCCATCATCCATCCATCATTCATCCATCCATCCATCCATCCACCATCCATCCATCCATCCATCAATCATCCATCCATCATCCATCCATCCATCCATCCATCATCCATCCATCCATCCATCCATCCATCCATCCATCCATCCATCCATCCATCCATCCATCCATCCATCATCCATCCATCATCCATCCATCATCCATCCATCCATCCATCATCCATCCATCCATCCATCATCCATCCATCCATCCATCATCCATCATCCATCCATCCATCATCCATCCATCCATCCATCCATCCATCCATCCATCCATCCATCCATCCATCATCCATCCCTACTGGATTGTTTGGATCGGGGCCTGTGTCGGGCAGGCACAGCTGGGGGCGGGGCCGCTCTCTGTCGCGACTCAGCCCTGTCGCCGACACCGGGCGGAGCCGCTCGGCCCCGCCATTCCCCGCCGAGCCCCCGCGGCCCTCGCCGGTGGCCGCGGGGCGGGGATGGCGGGGTCGGGGTCGGGAAGGGGAAGGCGGGAATCGATCCCCCCGCCCGATCGGGATCGATGCCGTGCCCCGGTCGATGGTTCCTGCCCCGGGGCTCGGGGGGCACCGCTCCCTGCATCCCGCTTTTCCCGGGCAGGATCGCTCCGGGGGCGGCATGCGGGAGCCGCGTCCCCCCGCTCCCGTCCCCGTCCTCCCTCCCGCCACAAGCGGCCGCACGGGCCGCTGGAATTCCCGCATGGATCGGGAATAGCGGCACGGGAGGCTCCGTCCTTCTTCTCCTCCATCCTCCGAGGGATGCGCGGGCGGGACGGGGGGAGCCGCGCCCCGACGGCATCGCCGCCGCTCCGGGGGAAAGCCGGCTAGCGCACCGCGGCGGCGGAGCGGCGGAGAACGCCCGCGGGCCGAGCAGCACCGGCGGCTCCGCGTCTTTTTTTGGGGTTATTTCCGTATTTTCGGGGGGTACCGGCGGTGCGGGAGCGGCCGCGGGCGGCGCCGGCCGGGGGGGTGGGTGGTGGGCTGGGAGAAGGAAGGGGGGTGGCGAGCGGGCGGAGGGGGAGGCTGGCAGAAATGCAAATCGCTGCCTCTCGCTGTGCCTCGGCAGCCCAGAGCCCGCACGGCCCCGCCGCCGCTCGCAGCTCAGCCCCGGCAGGCGCGGGGGCAGCGGGCGGGGTCCCCCCGGTCCCCCCGCCCCTCGGCCGGCTGGCAGGAGGAGGATGAGGAGCGCCGGGAAGGGCTGAGGGTGGCGGAGAGGCACCTAGGAGAGGGTGAGTGGCGGGGGACAGCGCGACAGGGGCACAGGAGAGGGGGAGTAGGGCGGGGATGAAGTAGGGAGAGACGGGGGAGCGAGGGAGGGAAGAGCTGGAGGGGAGGGAGAGGAGAGGGAAGCGAAAGAAATAATTGGGGAAGGAGGGATGAAAGCAGCGGATAAAGAAAATGGAGGTTAATTAGTTGGTTATTTCAGGAGGGGGAGAGGGGGAGGAAAAGCCTGATAGAGCCGAGAAAAAGAAAGTGAGAAGGGTGGGAAGAGCCGGGAAGGGGAAAGGGAGAAGGAAAAACCCGATCGAGCCGGGAAAAAGAGAGTGAGAAGGGTGGGAAGAGCCGGGAAGGGGAGAGGGAAGGAAAACCCGATCGAGCCGGGAAAAAGAGAGTGAGAAGGGTGGGAAGAGCTCCCGTGAAGGGGAGGAAAGGAAAAACCGATCGAGCCGGGAAAAAGAGAGTGAGAAGGGTGGGAAGAGCCGGCCAGGGAGGAGGGAAAGAAAACCTGCTGGAGCAGAGAAAAAGAGAGCGAGAAGGGTGGGAAGAGCCGCCGGGAAGGGGAGGAAAGCGGGGGAGAGGGCGAGGAGGGGATGCGCGGGAGGCAGCGGGCGGCAGCCGGGGGGAGCCGGGCACAGACAATGGGGCGCGGCCCCGCCGCCTCCACCTCCCGCCGGCGGGCGGGGCCGGGGCGCGCTGGCGCTGAGCCCCGCGCTGTCCCCTGCCAGGGGGACATGGCCCCGCTGCTGGCGCTGCTGCTGGCGGCCCTGCTGGGCTCGGGCCGGGCGTGCCCGGAGCCGTGCGCTTGCGTGGACAAGTACGCGCACCAGTTCGCCGACTGCGCCTACAAGGAGCTGCAGGCCGTGCCCGCGGGGCTGCCCTCCAACGTGACCACCCTGAGCCTGTCGGCCAACAAGATCAGCTCGCTGCCCCGCGGCGCCTTCGCCGAGGTGACCCAGGTGAGCTCGCTGTGGCTGGCGCACAACGAGATCGCCGCCATCGAGCCCGGCGCGCTGGCCGTGCTGGCGCAGCTCAAGAACCTGGACATCAGCCACAACCAGATCGTGGAGTTCCCCTGGCGGGACCTGCGCAACCTGAGCGCGCTGCAGCTGCTCAAGATGAACAACAACCGCATGGCGCTGGTGCCGCCCGACGCCTTCCGCACGCTCAAGGACCTGCGCTCGCTGCGCATCAACAACAACCGCTTCGCCACGCTGGCCGAGGGCATCTTCGACTCGCTGGGCTCGCTGTCGCACCTGCAGATCTACAACAACCCCTTCGAGTGCTCCTGCGCGCTGCGCTGGCTGAAGCGCTGGATGGAGAGCACGCTCATCTCCATCCCCGAGAAGGACTCCATCGCCTGCGCGCTGCCCGAGCGCCTGCGCGGCGTGCCGCTGGCCAAGCTGCCCGAGCTGCCCTGCGCCGCGCCCGCCGTGAGCCTCAGCTACTCGCCCGAGCTGGACGCGGCCGAGCTGCCCGACGGCCTCACGCTGAGCCTGCACTGCGCCGCCAGCGGCTCGCCGCCGCCCGAGCTGCGCTGGAAGATCCGCACGGCCGGCCAGAGCCTGGAGCTCGGCGGGAGCGGCCCGGAGAGCGCGGCCAAGGAGGCGCCGCGGCCGGAGCCCGAGCGCTTCGTGGCGTTCAAGAACGGCACCTTGGTGATCCCGCGCCTGAGCAAGCGCGAGGAGGGCACCTACACCTGCGTGGCCACCAACGAGGTGGGCAGCAACCACTCCTCGGTCAGCGTGGCCGTGGCGGGCGCGCAGAAATACCCGGCGGCGCCCGGCGGCGACCCGCTGGGCGGCAAGGGGCAGGCGGGCGACAAGAAACCCGACGCCGAGGCGGCCAAGAACAGCGTGCTGACCCCGGAGGAGAGGGGCAAAGCGCTGGGCCCCACCCGGCAGAGCCGGCCCGGCTCAGGGGCGGGGCCGGAGCCTGAGGGCCGGGGCCGGGTCCCGGTGGAGCCGCCGGGCCTGGAGAAGAAGTGCGGCTCCTCGGCGGGCGGCTCCAAGTACATCTCCAACCACGCCTTCAACCAGAGCGGCGACTTCAAGCGGCACAGCTTCGATCTGGGCGTCATCGCCCTGGACGTGGCCGAGCGCGACGCCCGCGTGCAGCTGACGCCCACCCAGCCCGGCGGGGGCCACCTGGGCGTGCTCTACCTGTGCCAGCAGGGCCGCCAGGGCCACGCCCTGCTGCAGTGGTCGCAGATCGAGGCCGGCGTGAACTCCTACTGGTTCCAGGGCCTGAGCCCCGGCACCAACTACTCGGTGTGCCTGAGCTCGCCGGGCGAGGAGTGCCGGGTGCAGGTGGTGTTCACCACCAAGAAGGAGATCCCGTCGCTCATCATCATCGTGGTGGTCAGCATCTTCCTGCTGCTGCTGGCCACGCTGCCGCTGCTGGGCGCCACGTGGTGCCACCTGCTCGCCAAGCTGCAGGCCAAGCCCTACAAGCTGATCATGAAGGCGCAGAACCCCGACCAGATGGAGAAGCGCATGGCCGCCGACTTCGACCCCCGCGCCTCCTACCTGGAGTCCGAGAAGAACTTCGGTCCCGGCGAGGCCGAGGCCGAGGAGGAGGAGGAGGAGGAGGAGGAGGCGGGGGATGAAGAAGGAGCGCGGTGGCGGCGCGGGAGGGAGGGGGAAGGCGCGGCGGAGCTGGAGCGGGAGGAGAGCGTGGCCGCCAGCTCCATGGCGGAGTCGCAGTCCAAGGGCGGCGCCGAGGAGTTCGAGGTTCGCTCCGAGTACAGCGACAAGCTGCCGCTGGGCGCCGAGGCCGTCACCATCTCCCCGGAGATCAACGGCAACTACCGGCAGCGGCCCCGCTGAGCCCCCCGAACCCCCCGGCCCCCGCTCCCCACCCCCCGCTCCGCCCGGGGAAAAACCTCCGGCAACGAGCGGAGCCATCCCCGCCTCTCCTCCCCCTCCTCCTCCTCCTCCTCCTCCCCCTTCTCCTTCTCGCCCGGTGCCGCCGGGATGAGCCTCCCACGATTTCGTTTCCATTTCGGGCAACAACGATTCCCTCTCCCCCGCCTCCCTCCGCCGCCCGCCAGCCCCGCGCTCTCTTTCCCCTCCGAGGAAAAAAAAACGAAAAAACCCCGAGAAAACGGCTAAACGCAAAAAACCCCATAGCCCCAAATTCTCTTTGCTGGAATCGGTTCAGTCCCCGCCGCTCCTCGGTGCCCGGTGAGTCCCCTCTGCTCCCCGGTTCTCTCCTGTCGAGCCCGGAGCGGTCCCCGCCGCTCCCCGGTGGGTGCGCGCCGCGCTCCGGCGCATCCCGATTTTCCCCGGCGGGTGCCGACATTCCCGGTCCCCGCTGCTCCCGGGCGGTTTCCCCGCTCCACGATGGATCCCGGGGCTCCTCGGTCCCCGCCACTCGTGGGCGATGCTCCCTGCGCCCCGGTGGGTGCCGACATTCCCGGTCCCCGCCGCTCCCGGGCGGTTCTCTCCAGCCCCCGATGGATATTGGTGCTCCCCGGTCCCCGCCACTCCCGGGAGCTAATCCTCGGTCCCTGCCGGGAGCTGATCCCCGGTCCCCGCCAGTCCCGGGAGCTGATCCTCGGTCCCTGCCGGGAGCTGATCCTCGGTCCCTGCCGGGAGCTGATCCCCAGTCCCCGCCACTCCCGGGAGCTGATCCTCGGTCCCCGCCACTCCCGGGAGCTGATCCTCGGTCCCCGCCACTCCCGGGAGCTGATCCCCGGTCCCCGCCAGTCCCGGGAGCTGATCCCCGGTCCCTGCCGGGAGCTGATCCTCGGTCCCTGCCGGGAGCTGATCCCCAGTCCCCGCCACTCCCGGAGCTGATCCCCGGTCCCTGCCGGGAGCTGATCCCTGGTCCCTGCCACTCCTGGGAGCTGATCCCCGGTCCCCGCCACTCCCGTTCCCGCTGGGTCTCGGCTCTTCCCGGTCCCCGCCACTCCCGGGAGCTGATCCCTGGTCCCCGCCGCTCCTGCTCCCGGTGGGTCCCGGTTCTCCTGGTCCCCGCCGCTCCCGCTCCCGCTCCCGGTGGGTCCCGGTTCTCCCCGGTCCCCGCCACTCCCGTTCCCGGTGGATCCCTCTCTCCCCGTTCAGCACCGGATGAGCCGGGACAGCTCCGAACCCCCCAAGGGCTCCCCAATCCCCGATCCGCGATCCCCAATCCCCGGTCCCCGATTCCCGGTCCCCAATCCCCGATTCCCGGTCCCCGTCCCCTCCCCTCGGTGTGTTTTGGGTAGAGTAGCCTTGTAGCCAAGTGTGTGTGCCGCAGACGCGCCCGGAGCCGGCGGCCGAGGTCGCCACGGTGGCCACGGTGGCCGCCAGCCCGCTCGCCGCTCGCCCCGGTGCCGCGGAGAGCCGCGGGCGCTTTCTCTGCGCGCTTCTGTCCGTGACGAGTCAATAAAAGGGATTGAAAGTGGAGCCGCCTCCGTGCTTGGGGGGAAAAACCGGGATTTTGTCCCCAGGGCGGGGAGGGGACAGCCAGCAGGTGGCACCGCCACAGCCGCCTCCTTTTATGTGCGTTCGCGGTTTTGTAATACCCGAAAAAACATCCATTCATTTTTTCCGGCCATAAAGCAGGCGCGGAAATCGCGAACGGAATCGCCCAAATCCATTAAATCTTCCCTATAAATTCACCCCGGAGGGAAGGAAAAAAAAAAAGGAATTCCATTTTCCCCCGGTGAGCATCGGAATCCGCTGGAGCAAGGAAACATCCCACGGATGTGTGTTTTCCACCGTTTTATGGATCATTTTCTATCATTTCCCAGATCGTTGTCTCTCATTTTAATTATCATTTCTGTCATTTTTATATAATTCACGTCGTTTTAGATATGCTTGCTATCATTTTAGAGATGTTTTCATTATTTTAGATACGATTCCTCTCATTTTAGAGATGTTTTATCTATCATTTTATCTGTAGCTTATTTAAGTTTATGATGGAATTTCTACAATCCCCGCGTCTCTTTTTTTTTTTTTTTTGTAAAAAACCACCCCAAACCTTGCTCTTTTTTTTTGCCTTTTTCTCCCCAATTCTTCTCCCTGTCGGTGGCACCTCAGTTCCCAAGCACTCCCAGCACTCATCCCAAAATTCCCGCTGGATTTCTGCTCCCAATCCCATCTCACCAATGAAATCCCCCCTGGCAATCCAACATTCCTTTCTCCAGGGGAAAAAAAAATGCCCAAATCCTCCCAAAATCCCCCCAATCCCGGGAATCTGAGGCTGCTCCAGGTGTTCGGATCTGCCTGGCAGAGCCTGGATATTCCCATAATTGTGGATATTCCCATAATCGTGTATATTCCCATAATTAATTGTGAATATTCCCGTAATTAATTGTGAATATTCCCATAATTGTTGACATTCCCATAATTGTGAATATCCCCATAATTGTTGATAAACCCACAATTGTTGGTATTCCCATAATTAATCGTGAATATTCCCATAATTATTGACATTCCCATAATTAATCGTGAATGTTCCCATAATTGTGGATATTATCATAATTAATTGTGAATATTCCTATAATTGTTGACATTCCCATAATTGATTGTGGATATTCCCATAATTGTTGACATTCCCATAATTGTTGACATTCCCATAATTGTGAATATCCCCATAATTGTTGATATGCCCACAATTGTTGGTATTCCCATAATTAATCGTGAATATTCCCATAATTATTGACATTCCCATAATTAATCGTGAATATTCCCATAATTGTGGATATTATCATAATTAATCATGAATATTCCTATAATTGCTGACATTCCCATAATTGTTGACATTCCCATAATTGATTGTGGATATTCCCATAATTGTTGACATTCCCATAATTAATTGTGGATATTCCCATAATTGTTGACATTCCCATCATTGTGGATATCTCCATAATTTTTGACACTCCCATAATTGTTGATATTCCCATAATTAATCGTGAATATCTCCGTGATTGTTGACATTCCCATGATTGTGAATATCCCCATAATTGTTGACATTTCCATAATTGTGGATATTCCCGTAATTGAGCGTCGCGCTCGGCAGTCACGGCGGGAAGGGAAAAGAACAATCATCCCAGCTGCCTTTAATTAGGGAACGTGGATTCCCGGGAATCTGGGATGAGGCCGGGATTTGCTGCTCTCCAGGAGGGCACCAATGAAGGGGGGGTGGGGGTGGGGATCTGCATTTCTCCTGGAAAAAATTCCTGCTGGGAATGGTTAAAGCATCCATGGAGTGCTCACAATTCCCAAAAATCCTCCGGTTTTATCCCCACGGCTGGAATGAGCGGGGAGCTCACAAGGGAATTCCAGACCCGCAGCGGGAATGGCCCCAGTTTGACCAGTCTGGAATGTCCCAGTATGACCAGTCAGGATTTCCCAGTTTGAGCAGTTGGGAATGTCCCAGTTTGACCATTTGGGAATGTCCCAGTTTAACCAGTTGGGAATGTCCCAGTTTAACCAGTTGGGAATGTCCCAGTATGACCAGTCAGGATTTCCCAGTTTGAGCAGTTGGGAATGTCCCAGTTTGACCAGTCAGGATTTCCCAGTTTGACCAGTTTGACAAATCAGGAATGGCCTAGTTTGACCAGTTTGGAATGTCCCAGTTTAACCAGTCAGGATTTCCCAGTTTGAGCAGTTGGGAATTCCCAGTTTGAGCAGTTGGGAATGTCCCAGTTTGACCATTTGGGAATGTCCAGTTTAACCAGTTGGGAATTCCCAGTTTGACCAGTTGGGAATGTCCCAGTTTGACCATTTGGGAATGTCCAGTTTAACCAGTTGGGAATTCCCAGTTTGACCAGTTGGGAATGTCCCAGTTTAACCAGTCAGGATTTCCCAGTTTGAGCAGTTGGGAATGTCCCAGTTTAACCAGTTTGGAATGTCCCAGTTTGAGCAGTTGGGATTTCCCAGTTTGACCAGTTTGGGGTGGACAGGGCCCGTTCCCATTCCCATTCCCGTGTGGGATCTGCGGGATGAAATCCCCACAATCCCGAATTTCCGACCTTTTCTTGGGAATTCTCCGCAGGGACATGCGGAGGTGGCGTCAGGGACATACCCGGTGCCACCCCATGTCACATCCCCCAGTGCCATCCCCGGTGCCATCCCATGTCACATCCCCCGGTGCCATCCCTGGTGCCATTCCTGCATTCGGGAATTTCCTCCTCCCTCCTGATCCAGCCTCGGCCCCACAACTCCTCTGTGGGGTCACCTCGCCACCCCATGTCCCCAAAGCCTGTTCCCAAATGCTCACCCCAAAACCTGTCCCCAAACCTTGTCCCCAAAACCTGACCCCAAACCCTGACCCCAAACCCTGTCCTCACCCCATGTCCCCAAACTCTGTCCCAGACACTGACCCCAAACCCTGTCCCCACCCACTGTCCCCAAAACCGGTCCCCAAAACCTGACCCCAAATGCTGTTTCCAAAGCCTGACCCCAAACCCTGTCCCCAAACCCTGACCCCAAACCCTGTCCTCAATCCCTGTCCCCAAAGCCTGTCCCCAAATGCTGACCCCAATCCCTGTCCCCAAAGCCTAACCCCAAAGCCTGACCCCAAAACCTGACCCCAAAGCCTGACCCCAAATGCTGTTTCCAAAGCCTGACCCCAAACCCTGTCCCCAAACCCTGACCCCAAACCCTGTCCTCAATCCCTGTCCCCAAAGCCTGTCCCCAAATGCTGACCCCAATCCCTGTCCCCAAAGCCTAACCCCAAAATCTGTCCCCAAGACCTGACCCCAAATGCAGACCCCAAACCCTAACCCAATCCCTGTCCTCAAAGCCTGACCCCAAAATCTGTCCCCAAACCTTAACCCCAATCCCTGTCCCCAAAGCCTGTCCCCAAAGCCCGTCCCCAAACGGGGTTTTGGGGGATTTTGGGGGTCAAGGGTTTGGAGGGAAGGAGATTTTAGGGGATTTTAGGGGGCAAGGGGTGGGGGATGGGATTTTGAGGGGTTTTGGGATACAGGGAATTGGGGTGATGGATTTTTAGGGGATTTTGGGGGGGCAGGGGTGTGGTGGATGGGGTTTTGGGGGATTTTGGGATACAGAGAATTGGGGGGATGCTGTTCTAGGGGATTTTGGGGGGGCAGGGGTGTGGGAGGATGGGTTTTTAGGGAATTTTGGGCGACAGGGAATTGGGGTGGTGGGTTTTCGGGGGATTTGGGGGCTCAGGGGTGTGCAGTGATGGGTTTTGGAGATTTTGGGGTACGGGGATTTGGAGTAATGGCTTTTAAGGGATTTTGGGGCTCGGGGGTGTGCAGTGATGGGTTTTAGGGGATTTTGGGGGACAGGGGTGTGGGTTCTAGGGGATTTTGGGGCTCAGGGGTGTGCAGTGATGGGTTTTTAGGGGATTTTGGGGCTCAGGGGTGTGCAGTGATGGGTTTTTAGGGGATTTTGGGGCTCAGGGCTGTGCAGTGATGGGTTTTTAGGGGATTTTGGGGCTCAGGGGTGTGCAGTGATGGGTTTTAGGGGATTTTGGGGCTCAGGAGGTTGTCGGGTTTTTAGGGGATTTTTGGGGTACAGGGATTTGGGGTAACGGGTTTTAGGGGATTTTGGGGTACAGGGGTGTGGTGGTAATGGGTTTTAGGGGATTTTGGGGCTCAGGAGTGTGGGTTGTCAGGGTTTTAGGGGATTTTGGGGTACAGGGATTTGGGGGTAACGGGTTTTAGGGGATTTTGGGGTACAGGGATTTGGGGTAACGGGTTTTAGGGGATTTTGGGGTACAGGGATTTGGGGTAATGGGTTTTAGGGGATTTTGGGGTACAGGGATTTGGGGTAACGGGTTTTAGGAGATTTTGGGGTACAGGGATTTGGGGTAATGGGGTTTAGGGGATTTTGGGGCTCAGGGGTGTGCGGTGATGGGTTTTAGGGGATTTTGGGGGACAGGGGTGTGGGTTTTAGGGGATTTTGGCGGAGCCGAGGACGGGCCGCGCGGGTCGGTGCCATGGAAAACAATCCGGGCCCGGGGGACGGGGAGGGGATGGGCCGGGAGGAGGAGGAGGAGGAGGAGGAGGAGGAGGAGGAGGAGAAGCCGAGGAGCGCCCGGGAGCGGCGGGGCCGAGTCCAGCGGAGCGGGGACACCGGGGCTCCACCGGCGGTGACGGGGCGGGGGCGGCGGGCGCGGGGAGCGGGGTTGGAGCGGGCGAAAAACGGGAAAAAAAGCGGGGAAAAAATCCGGGAAAGGAGGGGAGGAAGGAGGCAGGGCGGTTATTCACGGCCCTGGAATGTGCCGGGAGGCGGCGGGGGAGCCCCGGGGGGCTCTGGAAAAGGGGTGGGATGCGACCCGGAGCTCCAGGAGGGAAAAAATTCTGGGATTTCCCCTCCGCAACCTCCGGGAGATGGGATTTGTCCCTCCCTGCGCACCCCAAAATGTCACCTGGAGCTCGCCCAGAGCCAGTGGGGCGCCTTTGCCACCCCTGAGATCCCGATCTCGGGTTTATTCCCGAGAAATTCCCGCTGGGAATGGCAGCGCTGGGAGCTGGGAATGGAGGGCAGGGAAAGACAAAGGGGTCTGGCTGCCAGCTGCGGGGAATTCGGAGCGGGAAGGAACCTCTGGAGCGCCTTGCAAAAGCCCCCGCGAGGGGAATGAGGAGTTAAGTTGGGAAAAATTCCCTTTCCAAGAATTCCAGCAGCCGCGGGGACCCCACAGCCCCTGGCTGAGAGAAGGCGCCGGGTTTTTTTCCATGACACGGCCTGTGAGCCCGCTGGAAATCCCAAAAATTCCCTGATTTCTGGGAAGGCCAATTCCCTGATTTATGGGAAGGCCGGTTGGGAAAGAGCTGCGGAGGCTCCGTTCCTCCTCAGCGGGAGGAACCCGGAACCCCCCCGGCTCCCGCTGCCCGTCCCAAACACGGCTTCATCCCAAACCCGGAAAAGCTTTTCCAGAGGGGGAAGAACAAGCTCGAGGCGGGTTTAGGGAATCTCCCAGGCCGCTTTTGGCAGCCGGAGTTCTTTCCCGTCCCGGCTGTTTGGCCGGGCTCATTCCCGTCTCTGTGCCCGGCAGGAGGCGAGGATGCGGCCGCTGCTCGGCCTCGTGGCACTGGTGACGCTCGTGTGGCTGGGCCTGGCCTGTCCCGCTCCGTGCTCCTGCTCCACCAAGAAGAACGGGCGGCTGCTGGCCGAGTGCGCCTACCGCGAGCTGCGGGACGTCCCGCGGGGCCTGTCCCCCAACGTCACCATCCTCACGCTCTCCGCCAACCGCCTGGGCCGCCTGGGCCGCGCCTCGCTGGCCGAGGCGCCCGAGCTGCAGTCGCTGTGGTTGGGCTACAACCACATCTCGGCCGTGGAGCCCGGCGCCTTCGCGGCCCTGCCGCACCTCAAGAACCTGGACCTGAGCCACAACCGGCTGGCGGATTTCCCCTGGCAGGACCTGCGCAACCTCAGCGCGCTGCAGATCCTCAAGCTCAGCAACAACCGGCTGGCCGCCGTGCCCCGCGGCGCGCTGGCCGGCCTGCGGGAGCTGCGCTCGCTGTGGCTCAACGACAACGAGCTGGCCACGCTGGCCCGCGGCACCTTCGAGGGGCTGCCGGCGCTGGCGCAGCTGCAGCTCTTCCACAACCCCTTCAACTGCTCCTGCAAGCTCTTCTGGCTCAAGGAGTGGGCGCACGGCACCTCGGTGGTCCTCTCCAGGGCCGGCTCCACGCTGTGCGCCGCGCCGGCGCGGCTGCGGGGCCGGCCGGTCACCGACATCCCCGGCGCGCTCTGCGTGCCGCCCTCGGCCCAGCTGACCTACCTGTCCGGCCCGGCCGCCGCCGGCCCCGGGGACGGGCCGACGCTGACCCTGCACTGCAGCGTGGCCGGCAGCCCCCCGCCGGAGATCCGCTGGCAGATCCGCACGGCCGGCCGCCGCGTGGACATCCACGGGCCCACGGTGGCGCGCGACGGCGGCGCCAAAGCGGGCCGGCGGCGCTTCCTGGCCTTCAAGAACGGCACCATGGCCATCCCCGACTTCGGCAAGGAGGACGAGGGCACCTACACCTGCCTGGCCGTCAACGACGTGGGCACGCGCGACGTCTCCGTCAACGTGGCGCTGGCCGGCTCGGCCGACCCGGCCGAGGAGCTGCCCCGCGATGACCCGCAGGCCGGGCACCCCGGCGGGCACAGCTGCGCCAAGGGGGACGAGCTGGATCCCTCTGGCATGGGCGAGAAGTTGGTCATCGTCTACCACGTGTCCGGCGAGGCCCGGAGCGGCGCGGGAGCCCGGGAATTCCGCCTGGGAATTCTGCCGCTGGCTCTGGGGCTGCTGCTCTGGTGAATCTCGGCGTTCCCGTTTTTCCGTAGTTTTTTCCTCTCGTAGTGCCTTTGCTGAGCTTCTGGCATCCGGGAGCGCTCCGGAGCCCAACGGGGCCACCGCGGGCCCGGGGCGGGTGGTCCAGCCCTCGCCGTTCCTGTTCCTGGAGGAGCTCAGGGAACGTGGGGCGGATCCAGGCGGGATCTGCCGCCAATTCCCGGCTGTCCCAACGTGCTGCTTCCCGCTTTTCTCCCTGCCCGGATCCGAGGGCGGCCACGGGAGGTGACAACGGTGACAATCCCTCCCCAGAGCCGCCACGGCTGCCAGCGGGGAGGGATCCAAGGATAAAATCCCTGGGAACGGCATCCTTGGGGACACGGATGCCACAGAGCATCGGGATGGAGCCACAGCCTTGGATCGGGAATCCCAAAAATCTGTCTGGGCTGGACCCACCGGGTTGAGCCAAAGATTCCCAAACCGCTCCCAGTGGGAATGGGGGAAAGATTGGGAACAGCAGAGAAGCTGAGCTGCCTTGAAGCCATAAACATTCCCCGAGTGCTCTGGAATTCCCGGCAGGACAAATATTCCTTATCCAGGTGTCCCAGGAAACCAGGGACAGCAATAAATGCCTTTAATTAACGCCTTTAATTAAGAAATACCCATCATAAACACCTGTAATAAAGAAACTATTTTAATGAATACCTTGAATTAATAAACACCTTGAATTAATAATTACTTTTTATAAACACTTTGAATAAACTCCTTTTTTTTTTTTTCTAAACCAGCTGGGCTTCGCTTGATTTGTGCATCCCAAAATCCCAAAATCCCCCCGAACCAGCGGCTCCTGGGTTCCCCCAGATTGTCCCCAACCCTCCTGGATCAGGGGACACTTCTGTCATTCCCACTTTTCCCAAATCCTTCCCAGTGCTGGGGAATCCCCCACAAATCCCCCAAATCCTTCCCAGTCCCATGGCACCCCCTCAGATCCCCCAAATCCCAAGATCCTTCCCAGCTCTGGAGAATCCCCTCAAATCCCCCAAATCTTTCTCAGTTCTGGAGAATCCTCCTGGCTCCCCCAAATCCTCCGGTGTCGGAGCATTCCCAAATCCTTCCCAGTGCTGGAACATCCCTTCAATTTTCCCAAATCCCCAGGTGCCAGAGAATCCCCTCAGATCCCCCAAATCCTTCCCAGCTCTGAAGAATCCCAAAATCCTTCCCTGCCCCATGGCATCCCCTCGAATCCCCTAAATCCTTCCCGGTGCTGGAGAATCCCCAAACCCTTCCCAACTGTGGAGCATCCCAAGATCCCCCAAATTTCCCTGTTGCCTCACCCCAAATCTGGAAGGAACCCCCAAAATCCTGGGATACCCCAAAATTCCCCCCTGCAGCAGCCCAGGAATGGAAGTGACCCCAAAATCAGAGCCTGGAGCTCCCCAGCATCGAAATTCCTTCTCCAGGGGGATTTTAGGGGAAGGGAAGTGGCAGCCGAGGTCTCTGTGGGGAGCTCCTGGATTCCCATAAATTTTTCCCGCTGTGGGATAAAAACTATGGCCCCAATGACAGCTTTGGGTTCATTTCACAGGATCTGACTTTTAACCTCCGTTTTATCCCTGGGAATAGCAGGATCCAGGATTATTCCCGAAATTCCAGCTGGGATGGGAGGGGTGAGGATGCGGATTTGGGGTTTCCAGGCGAGCCCGGAAGCACCAGGAAGGGGAAGAAAATCCCAAATCCCGCCCAGGGTGCTGCTGCTATCCCGAAAACCACACAAATTCCAGGGATCTCCAGGGAGCCTTGGGTGGGGCTGTGGAAACAGATCCCAAAATTCAGCCCCGCCCGTAGCACGGAGCTGCCACAGATTTGAGAGATTCTTGGGATTTTTCAAGGGATTTTGGAGATTTTTCAAGGGATTTTTGGGATTTTTAAGGGTTTTTTTTCAAGGGGTTTTAGGCTGCCTTTGGAGCTGCAGGGGTCGGGATGGGCTGGGAGGGAATTCTGGGAAAAGGGAGGGGAAGCTCCAAGGAAACCCCAACCCTTGGTGACCCTGAACCATCCTGAGGGTGCTGGGAACATTCCAGAGGGGGGGAATGGGGTCCTTGGGATCCTGCAGAGAGCAGCTCTGGCCAACCCCAAAGAAAGTCCCAGAATGATCCGGCACCTCCCTGTGGGGTGGGCTGAGAATTCCCGAGGGAATTTTGGGGTGCTTGGAATCCACCAGGAGCCTGCTCATTCCAGCTCAAAAAGGCTGGAATTCTGGGATTTAAGAGCAGGAAGAGGTGATCCAGCACCTCCTCGTTCCCATCCCACTGGTGTTTTATCCCCAAAATTCCCCGTTCCCATTCCCGCCCTTCCCAAAGCTGTGGGATCACGAAGGGAGCGGTTTTCCCATAAAACGGCCCTAAAGCGGGATCACAGAGCGGATCCCAACATTCCCAGCCGGAGCAGATCCCTGAAATCTCTGCTGGGCGAGGTCATCCCAACCATTCCACAGATTCGGGGCTGGGATGATCCCAAATCCCGCTGGAAGTGGGAATATCCAAGGAAAACAGCACATCCTGGGAGTAGGAACAAGGCATCCGTTTATTCTCCTTCCCCCACGCTTCCCAGGCAGTCGATCCCAGTGGATCCCTTTCCACGGATCCCAGCCCTGGAAAACCGCGGGATCGCCTCAAAAGCGGGAATGGAAGAGGACGGGGAGCAGGGCGGGATTTGGTCCTTCAAAAATCAGGGAAGAAAACCGTCCTGGGAGTGGACGCAGAGCCCAGATGGAGCCGGGATGGGGAAGGGAGAAGCCGGGAATAGGAATTTTCTCCCACGTGGAGCTCCCGGGGTAATTCCTGGTGGTTGAGAATTCCTTCGGCCCGCTGGGGATCCCTCCCAGCTCCTCTCCCAGTTCCCTGGGAATTGTCCCATGCTGGAAAAGCTGCTGAGAACCGGGCTGCTTGCAGGAGTGAATCCCAAAATATTTTTGGGATGCCGGGAGTGTTTTCCTTGGCTCCTTCCAGGCCGGGCTTGGAGGTGTCACCTCCGGACTTCGGGAGTGGCTCGGCGCGGATTTAGGGATAAACCCTTGGAGAGAGTCCAGAGGCTGGGAAGGGGCGCAGACAGGGATGGGAGATGGGAGATGGGATGGGATTCCCGGGAATTCAGGGCCTGGGAACGCCAAGCTGGGTCCCGTTGGCTGCGGGATCGGCCAGCGCGGTTTTCCGGGAAGCGGTCAGCGAGGGGTTGTGCAGGAGCGTGTAGGCCACCCACCAGCGCGCCCGGATCCGCCGGATCCGCGCTCTTCCCGGAGCCGGATGCTTGGGATGCATCAGCTGGAGGCCTGGAAGGAGATGGGAGCAGCAGGGAGAGGATTCAGGGCCTGGAAAAGCACCAGGAGAGCGGGAGAGGGGTTGGGATGAGGTGCAGAGGGATGGATTCCTGCTGGGAAAGAGGAGGCTGGGATGGAATTCCTGGCTGGGATGGAATTCCCAGAGGAGCTGTGGCTGCCCCGGGTGCCCAAAGTGTCCAAGGAAAGGTTGGACGAGGTTTGGAGCAGCCTGGGATAGTGGGAGGTGTCCCTGGATGGGCTTTAAGGGCCCTTTCAACGCAAAGCGTTCCAGGATTCCCAGATTCCAGCCTCGTTTCTGAGGAACTACCAAGATCCCACCACACCCCAAAGAGCCCCATCCCAACCCTGGAGCGGGATCAGCCCTTGGATGGATGGATGGATGATGGATGGATGATGGATGGATGGATGGATGGATGGATGGATGGATGGATGGATGGATGGATGATGGATGGATGGATGGATGGATGGATGGATGGATGGATGATGGATGATGGATGGATGATGGATGGATAGAGGATGGATGATGGATGGATGATGGATGGATGGATGGATGGATGGATGGATGATGGATGGATGGATGGATGATGGATGATGGATGGATGATGGATGGATGGATGATGGATGATGGATGGATGGATGGATGGATGGATGATGGATGGATGGATGGATGATGGATGATGGATGGATGATGGATGATGGATGGATGGATGGATGGATGGATGGATGGATGGATGGATGATGGATGATGGATGGATGGATGATGGATGGATGGATGGATGATGGATGATGGATGGATGGATGGATGGATTATGGATGGATGATGGATGATGGATGGATGATGGATGATGGATGGATGGATGGATGGATGATGGATGGATGGATGGATGGATGGATGGATGATGGATGGATGGATGGATGGATGGATGATGGATGGATGGATGGATGGATGGATGATGGATGATGGATGGATGATGGATGATGGATGGATGATGGATGGATGATGGATGGATGATGGATGGATGGATGATGGATGGATGGATGAGGGATGATGGATGATGGATGATGGATGGATGATGGATGGATGGATGGATGGATGATGGATGGATGGATGGATGGATGGATGATGGATGGATGGATGGATGGATGGATGGATGGATGATGGATGATCGATGGATGATGGATGATGGATGGATGATGGATGGATGATGGATGGATGATGGATGGATGGATGATGGATGGATGGATGAGGGATGATGGATGATGGATGGATGATGGATGGATGATGGATGGATGGATGGATGGATGGATGGATAGATGGATGGATGGATGATGGATGGATGATGGATGGATGGATGGATGGATGGATGGATGGATGATGGATGGATGATGGATGATGGATGGATGATGGATGGATGGATGATGGATGGATGGATGGATGAGGGATGATGGATGATGGATGATGGATGGATGATGGATGGATGGATGGATGGATGGATGGATGGATGATGCATGGATGGATGGATGGATGGATGGATGTTGGATGATGGATGATGGATGGATGATGGATGGATGATGGATGGATGGATGGAGGGATGGAGGGATGGAGGGATGGATGGATGGATGGATGGATGGATGGATGGATGGATGATGGATGATGGATGGATGGATGGATGGATGGATGATGGATGATGGATGGATGGATGGATGGATGATGGATGGATGGATGGATGGATGGATGGATGGATGGATGGATGATGGATGGATGATGGATGGATGATGGTTGGATGGATGATGGATGGATGGATGGATGGATGGATGGATGGATGATGGATGGATGATGGATGGATGGATGGATGGATGGATGGATGGATGGATGGAGGTGTCCCCACACCAACCAGAGGTGTCATCCAGAGGTCACCATGATGTCCCTTCCCTCCAATCCCCTGGTGCCCCCAGGTCCCACCTTCCTCCAGCTGGGTGTCCCGGGGTGGTGCCGGTGGCTCCGGCCGGCCGGGCTGGAGCAGCAGGAAGCAGAAGGCCTTCAGCAGCGGGTGGCACTGGCTGACCTCCACCTTCAGGTAGTGGCAATAGGTGCGGTACCCTGGGGGGACACCGCGCAGTCACTGGGGACAGCATTCCGCATTGCCACCCCGGAGCCCGAGGAAGGATCCAGCTCTGGTCTCCACGCTCCCACACCCCAGCAGGAAAAGCAGGGACCAGCCTGAGCTCTCCTGAGCTCCCCTGAGGTCCCCTCTCCTTTATCCCAGGAGATGAGGTGAAACCCCAAAGCTCATCCCACCCTTTTGGGGATAAAAGAGCAGGACCCAGCCGGCACCACCTTCTCCGGGTGTTCCATTCCCAATGTTTGGGGCCACCCTCAATCCCAGCAGGAAAAACAGAGGAGGGCTTGAAGTCTCCTGAGGTCCCCTGAGGTCCCCTCTCCTTTTTCCTTTAACCTTTACATGAGGTAACCGCCGGTGAAACCCCAAAGGTTTTTTGGGATCAAAGAGCAGCACCAAGCAGGAGTCGGGAGAAGCTGCTTGCTGCCATCATCCCATTTCCAAGCCAACCTCAATCCCACAGGAAAAACCTGGAGGTCCTTTCTTCTTTATCCCAGGACATGAGCTGACCACTGGTGAAGCTCCAAGGCCACCACTCGTGTTTTTGGGATAAAAAGCAGGAATCAGGAGAAGCCACCTGCTCCAGGTGTCCCATTTCCAAAGTTTGGGGCCACCCTCAATCCCAGCAGCTCCGGGCCCCCATCCCAACCCCCCGCGGTGGGACAAGGCCCCCCTGGTGGCACGGTGACCTCTCGCCGTCCCACCTGGGTCGAAGGTCTCCGCGCCGCGGTGCAGCAGGCTGATGTCCAGCCGGCAGAAGTGGACGGCGTTGTAGAGGCCGGAGATGACCACGCGCCACACGGCGGCCATGACGCCCACCAGGACGTTGGTGGGGAAGAGCAGGAAGGTGACGATGTACAGCGCGCGCCTGCGGGGCACACATTCCCGTGGGATGGCCCTTCCCGGGACAACTCCGGCCACCCCAAACCTCCTGGCCCCACCCGCCCAGGAGCCCAGGTGGCTCCATCCCGCTGGGAGAAGCCAACGCCCTCCCAGGCTCCTGGAGAACTGTCAGGAGCTCCTTGTCTCCTCGGAGATTGAGGAACCGGCCAAAATGTGGGGTTGGGATTTTGGGATGGAGGCCACCAGCTCCAGAAGAGCCTCGCCGGCCTGCCAGGAGGACACCTGGGTCCCTCTGTCACCCTGGTCTCTGGTGGTGACACCACGTGGGAGTGGCATCTGCTGGTGGCCTGGGATGGACACCGGCTCCAGGAGAGCCTCTGTGCCCTGCCAAGGGGTGGCACAGGACACTTGGGTCCCTCTGTCACCCCAGTCTGTGGTGGTGACACCATCCCTGAGAGAGGGACATCTGCCGGTGGTTTGGGATGGACACCAGGAGAGCCTCTGTGCCCTGCCAGGGGATGGCACTTGGGTCCCTCTGGCACCCTGGTCTCGGGTGGTGTCACCTTCCCTGAGTGGAACATCTGCCAGAGGTGACCGACCCCACCCGGCCAATCCTGAGGGATCTGGGCTTGCCCAGCCTTGGAAACTGGAGCTGGTGGAGCAGGGCCACCCTCGCCGGTGTCACCCCACCAAAATCCAGGCCAGAACATCTGGAGAAACCTCCTGGGAGCCTGGAATTCCCGCCAAACCCCAGCTGGGGACAACCGGGGACAATGGGGGACGATGGCGGTGTCCCCGTACCTGTTGGTGATCTCCTTCTGCAGGGAATGCTGCTCCAGGAACTGGGAATGGGCCAGGAGATGCTGCACGAGCACGGCCACCACCAGGGTCAGCCAGAGGGGCCTGGAAGAACACCGGGAATGGCCCAAAACACCGGGAATGGCCCAAAACATCGGGAATGTCCCAAAACACCAGGAATGGCCCAAAAACACCAGGAATGTCCCAAAACACCAGGAATGTCCCAAAACACCAGGAATGACCCAAAACATTGGGAATGTCCCAGAACAACAGGAATGTCCCAAGACACCACCAAGGGCAGAAGCTTCCAGTGGTGTTGGAAAAACCCCAAATGGAGCATCCCAAACCCATCCAGGACCATTCCTTGGGGTTTCCAGCCCTTCGCAGCTCACTCCATGTTCCGGATGATCCCAAAGAGGGGGATGGACACTGGGAATGTCCCAAAACACCGGGAATGTCCCAGGGAACTGAGAATGCCCCAAAACACTGGGAATGTCTCAAAACATGGCCCTGGGCAGGAACTTCCAGTGGTGTTGGAAAAACCCCAAATGGATATTGGGGTTTTTCCCAAACCTATCCAGGGCCATTCCTTGGGGTTTCCAGCCCTTCCCGAGGGCTCACCACATGTTCCGGATGATCCCGAAGAGCGGGGAGCTGGTGCCGATCTGGAGCGGGATCACCACCAGGAAGGTGAAGGCCACGGAGCAGAGGAAGAAAATCACCTGCTGGATCAGGAGACCTGGAATGGGGACACGGAGTGGGAATCCGGGATGGAAAAACGGCTCTCATTCCCCAAATTCCTGCGCGGGGTTTTCCCGAGAATCCCATAAAAACCCTGCCAGTCCCCAAAACCAGGTCTGCACTCCCAAGGGATTGACCCACAATTCCTGAGGGTGGAGAGAAGATTTTCCCTCTTTTTGGGGTCCCCCACCATATTCCCAGGATGATCCAGGCTGGGATGGAGACGAGGAACCCCCAGAATGCACCGAGGACCAGAGGCTTCCACAGCTTTTCCCATCCAAATATTTGGGATCCAGCCAAAACCAGACATCATCCCACCCCTTCCTCCTCTTTGAATTCCCAACCCATTTTTTCCAATTTTTCGCATTTTTCCAATTTTTCAGATTTTTCCAATTATTTTTTCCAGTTTTTCCCGATTCCCAACCAGCTGCTGTTCCCAAAACCCGCCAGATCCAGTTGGGGAAATGGGGATTAAAACCCTCTTGGAAATGGGGTGAAAATGGGGAATTGTCACTTAGTCCTAAAGAAAATTGGGATCCCCTATTCCATGATCCCAAAATTCCATTACACAGGCATCATCCCATCCCTTCTTCTTCTTCAAATTCCCAACCCAATTTTTCGGATTTTTCCAATTTTTCAGATTTTTCCAATTATTTTTTCCAGTTTTTCCCGATTCCCAACCATCCGGTATTCCCAAACCCCGCCAGATTCCGTTTGAGGAACAGGTGCTAAAAATCTCGGAAATGGGGTGAAAATAGGGAATTGTCACTTAGTCCTAAAGAAAATTTGGATCCCCATTCTGTGATCCCAAAATCTGGGTACCCAGGCATCATCCCACCCCTTCCTCCTCTTTGAATTCCCAAACCAATTTTTTTTGCAATATTTCCAACTATTTTTCCAGTTTTTCCCTATTCCCAACCACTCGGTGTTCCAAAACCCGCCAGATCCCGTTTGAGGAACAGGCGCTAAAAACCCTCCTGGAAATGGGGTGAAAATGGGGAATTGTCGCTTAGTCCTAAAGAAAATTGGGATTCCCATGCCGTGATCCCAAAATCCCGGTACCCAGGCAGGCGAAGGCCGCCTGGAAGCTGGAGAAGGCCATCCAGCAGACGAGGGATTCCCGGGAAGGCCGCAGGATGTGGGCCTTGGAAAAGACGTCCAGCACGGCGCCCTGGTAGAGCGCCCGCAGGTTGGACCTGGATGGAAAAACGTCCCGGATTGATCCCGGCCCGGAATGGGGACGGGGACATCGGGAATAGGGACGGGGACATCGGGAATGGGGGCAGGGATGTCAGGAATGGGGGCAGGGACATGGGGAATGGGGTTGGGAACACTGGGAATGGGAACATTGGAAATGGCGATGGGAACATCGGGAATGGGGATGGGAATATCGGGAATGGGGCTGGGAATATCCGGAATGGGGATGGGAGCACTGGGAATGGGAACATTGGGATTGGGGCTGGGAACATTGGGAATGGGGCCGGGGATATCGGGAATGGGGATGGGAACACTGGGAATGGGAACACTGGGAATGGGGATGGGGACATCAGGAACAGGGACAGGAATATCAGGAATGGGGCTATTGGGAATGGGGATATCGGGAATGGGAACATTGGGAATGGGGCCAGAGACATTGGGAATGGGAACATTGGGAATAGGGATGGGAATATTGGGAATGGGGTATCAGGAATGGGGATATCAGAAATGGGGATGGGGATATTGGGAATGGGAACACTGGGAATGGGGATGGGGACATTGGGAATGGGGCTGGGAGTATAGGGAATGGGAATGGGAACATTGGGAAAGGGCACATTTCTGCAGAGAAGGACATCAGGAATGGGGCTGGGAACATTGGGAATGGAGAATAGGAACATTGGGATTGGGGATGGAGACATCAGGAATGGGGCCAGGGACATTGGGAATAGGAACATTGGGAATGGGGATGGGGATATTGGGAATGAGGTATCGGGAATGGAGATGGGGATATCAGAAATGCAGATGGGGATATCGGGAATGGGAACATTGGGACTGGGGCCAGGGATATCGGGAAGGGGGATGAGGACCTTGGGAATAGGAACATTGGGAATGGGGATGGGGATATTGGGAATGGAGATGGGAACATGGGGAATAGGAACATCAGGAATGGGGATGGGAACACTGGGAATGTGGTGGGGACATTGGGAATGGGAACATGAGGAATGTTGGGAATGGGGATGGGGACATTGGGAATGGGGCTGGGGACATGGGGAATGGCAATGGGAACATGAGGAATGGGCTCGAGGGCATTAGGAATGGGGTTGAGGACATTGGGAATGGGAATATTGGGAATGGGAATATTGGGAATGGGAATATTGGGAATGGGGGTGGAAACACTGGGAATGCAGCCAGGGACATTGGGAATGGGGTTGGGAACATCGGGAATGGGGATGGGAACGTTGGGAATGGGGATGGGAACGCTGGGAATGGGGATGGGGATATAAGGAATGGGGCCGGGAACATGGAGAAGGGGGCCAGGGACATTGGGAATGGGACCATCAGGAATGGGGATGGGAACACTGGGAATGGGGATGGGGATATCAGGAATGGGGCTGGGGATATTGGGAATGGGAACATTGGGAACGGGAATATGGGGACTGGGAATGCCGGGAGCGGGGCCGGCCCCACCTGTGCATGGCCAGGCTCCTGAGCAGCATGGCGCAGGTGAGCAGGCAGCACAGCACCAGCGAGCAGATGTAGCACACTGCGGAAAAACGGGAAAAAATTCCTGGATTTTGGCTCGGGAATAATGCCCAGAGCAGGGTTTTGCTGGGAATTGCATCTCGGATGAGGGATTGGCACCGTGCCTCAGTTTCCCTCCTTTTGTGGCTCCCTCCTTCAGCTCCCGAGGGGGGATGGATGGGACAGAGAGAGGGAAAAGGGGAAGGGAAATCCAGGAAAATCCCCGGAATTAGCTGGGATGGGGGTCTTGGGAAAGGGGATGTGTGGGAAAGAGGGAGGAGGGAAAAAATGGGATGAGAGAGGTTTGGGATCTCAAGGAAAGGAGGGCATCCCTGCTCTTCCTTTATCCCTGGAATTTCCTGATCCCTGCTATCCCTTCATCCCTATTCCCTCATCCCTGAAATTCCCCAATCCCTGCTATTCCCTCATCCCATCCTATTCCTTTATCCCTAAAATTCCCTGATCCCTGAAATTCCCTGATCCCTGAAATTCCCTCCTCCCTGCTATTCCTCCTTCCCTGCTCTTCCCTCATCCCCCCATCCAAGGATTTCCACTCTCCAGGGATCCGGGCCCATCTGTTCGCTTCCAGCACATTTCCAAGCCTGTAGCATCTGCCAGCTCTTCCCTCCGGCTCTTCCCTGCGGCTCTTCCCAACGGCTTTTCCCGGAGTCTCTTCCCGCCTTGGCACGCGCCAGCCTGGCACAGCCCCATCCCTGCCAGCTGCTCCCGAAATCCCTCTGGAGTCCATCCAATCCCATCCTCCCAGAATCCCTCTGGAATCTTCCCAATCCCATCCTCCAGGTGAGGAATCCTCCGGAAATCCCTCTGGAGTCCACCCAATCCCTGCCAGCCACTCCCAAAATCCCCCTGGAATCTGCCCCATCCCATCCTCCAGGTGGGGAATCTTCTGGAAATCCCTCTGGAATCCACCCCATGGAATCCGCCCTATCCCATCCTCCCCAAATCCCCGTGGAATCTGCCCCATCCCAGCCTCCAGGTGAAGAATTCTCCCAAAATCCCTCTGGAATCCTCCCAGTCCCATTCTGCAGGTGAGGAATCCTCAACAATCCCTCTGGAATCTGCCCCATTCCATCCTCTGAGCCAGGAATCCTCTGGAAATGCCCCTGGAATCTTCCCAGTCCCATTCTCCTGGTGAGGAATCCTCCCAAAATCCTTCTGGAATCCACCCCACGGAATCCTCCCAATCCCATCCTCCAGACAGAGAATCTTCTCTGGAATCTGCCCCATCCCACCCTCTCCAAATCCCTCTGGAATCCTCCCAATCCCATCCTCCAGGTGTGAAATCCACCCCAAATCCCCCTGGAATGCACCCAATGGAATCCGCCCCATCCCATCCTCCAGGTGAGGAATCTTCCCAAAATCCCCCTGGAATCCACCCCATGGAATCTGCCCCATCCCATTCTCCCAGAATCCCTCTGGAATGTTCTCAATCCCATCCTCCTGGTGGGGAATCTTTTCTGGAATCCACCCCATCCCATCCTCCCAAAATCCCCCTGGAATCCAACCCATGGAATCCGCCCCATCCCATCCTCCCAGAATCCCTCTGGAATCTGCCCCATCCCCATCTCCCGGTGAGGAATCCTCCCAAAATCCCCCTGGAATCCACCCAATGGAATCCACCCCATCCCATCCTCCAGGTGGGGAATCTTCTCTGGAATCCGCCCCATTCCCATCCTCCCAAAATCCCCTGGGAATCTGCCCCATCCCATCCTCCCCAAATCCCCCTGGAATCTGCCCAGTCCCATCCTCCCAGAATCCCTCTGGAATCTGACCCATCCCCGTCTCCCAGTGAGGAATCTTCCCAAAATCCCCCTGGAATCCACCCAATGGAATCCACCCCATCCCATCCCATCCCATCCCATCCTCCAGGTGGGGAATCTTCTCTGGAATCTGCCCCATCCCATCCTCCCCAAATCCCCTGGAATCTGCCCAATCCCATCCTCCCAAAATCCCCCTGGAATCTGCCCCATCCCATCCTCCCCAAATCCCCCTGGAATCTGCCCAGTCCCATCCTCCCAGAATCCCTCTGGAATCTGACCCATCCCCGTCTCCCAGTGAGGAATCTTCCCAAAATCCCCCTGGAATCCACCCAATGGAATCCACCCCATCCCATCCCATCCTATCCTATCCCATCCCATCCCATCCCATCCCATCCCATCCCATCCCATCCCATCCCATCCCATCCTCCAGGTGGGGAATCTTCTCTGGAATCCACCCCATCCCATCCTCTCCAAATCCCCCTGGAATCTGCTCAATCCCATCCTCCCCGAATCCCCCGGGAATCCACCCTCTGGAATCCGCCCCGTGCTCCAGGCGGGGAATCCGTTGGGAATCCCTGCGGATTGCCTGCGGCCGCACCTTCCAGCGCCCAGAGGAAGTGGCGGGCGGTGCGCAGCTCCTGCTCCAGCTGCCCCGGCCCGGCCGCGCCCTGCGAGGGCACCAGCCCAAACTGCACCAGCAGCACCACCACGTCCTTGGTCATTCCCGCCCGGACGATCCGCAGCGCCGGCACCACGGCCACCAGCAGCAGCACGGCCACCTGCGGGGACGCGGGGAGCCGCCTCAGCGCCTGCACGGAAATCCCGCCGGATTTCGGGAGTTACGGCTCAGATCCCGTGGGATTTATGGCTTGGATCCCACGGGATATAAGGTTCCAATCCCGTGGGATTTACAGCTCAAATTCCCCGGGATTTTGGGATTTATGGCTCAGATCCCACGGGATTTTGGGATTTACTGCTCAGATCTCGTGGGATTTACGGCTCCGATCCCGTGGGATATAAGGTTCTGATCCCATGGGATTTACAGCTCAAATTCCACGGGATTTTGGGATTTACAGCTCGGATCGCACAGGATTTTGGGATTTATGGCTCAGATCCCGCAGGATTTAAGGCTTGGATCCCATGGGATCCCATGGGATTTTGGGATTTATGGTTCAGATCCCATGGGATCCCATGGGATTTTGGGATTTACGGTTCAGTTCCCATGGGATTTTGGGATTTATGGCTCAGATCCCGTGGGATTTAAAGTTCAGATCCTGCAGGATTTGGGGATTTACGGCTCAGATCCTGTGGGATTTAAGGCTCAGATCCCGTGGGATTTCAGGATTTACGACTTGGATCCCATGGGATTTGAAGATTTTGGTTCCTATCCTCTGAGATTTAAGGATCAGATCCCACAGGATTTCGGGATTTACGGCTCAGATCCCGCAGGATTTAAGGCTTGGATCCCATGGGATTTTGGGATTTACAGCTTGGATCCCATGGGATTAACAGCTCAAATCCTGTGGAATTTTGCAATTTACGGCTCGGATCCCACAGGATTTTGGGATTTATGGCTCAGATCCCACAGGATTTAAGGCGTGGATCCCACAGGATTTTGGGATTTACGGTTCAGATCCCACGGGATTTTGGGATTTACAGCTTGGATCCCACAGGATTGACAGCTCAAATCTCACGAGATTTTGGGATTCACATCTTGGATCCCGTGGGATTTGGGGATTTACAGCACGGATCCCTCAGGATTTAGGGATTTATGGCCCAGATCCCGTGTGATTTCAGGATTTATGGGAATGCGGAATTCCGGAAGGAATTTTAACACCATTCCCAGGTGAGACCCGGGATCCTCTGGGAATGTCACCTGGTAGACGGCGACGACGGCCACGGTGATGGACACCACCAGCTTCAGCGGGATCCGGAATCCTGGAGGGAAAATTGGGAATTTGGGATGGTGGAGCAGGATCAGGGTGTACCCAGCAAAGGGAACGCCCTTTGGAATGGGATTTCCACAGGGAATTCCTGCCGGGATGGAGTCGGGAATGGATGGATGGCTCCATCCTGCTTTTCCATGGAAACTCGGGATGTTCCCTGCCCCCTCCATGGATGGGAATGGCTCTGCATTCCCGGGATTTCACCTCCTCAGTGCAGGGCAATTCCCTTCTCCAGCTCCTGGCTGCTCCTGTCCTTCCGTGGCCAAGCTTTCCCAGGAAAACCATGGCTGACCCAAACTCCCAGGACCCCTTTTCCATGGATTTATGGGGCCTCCATGGGGTTCCCATCACTCCCAGGCCCCTTTTCCATGGATTTGTGAGGCCTCCATGGAGTTTCCATCATTCCCAAGACCCCTTTTCCATGGGTTTGTGGGGCCTTCATGAGATTCCCATCATTCCATGGATTTATGGGGTCTCCATGAGGATCCCATCATTTCCAGAACCCTTTTCCATGGATTTGTGGGGCCTCCATGGGTTTCCCATAATTCCATGGATTTATGGGGTCTCCATAGGGTTCCCATCACTCTCATCACTCCCAGGCCCCTTTTCCATGGATTTGTGGATCCCTGCCCCAAGCTCGGCTGGATTTGGGTTCCAAGCCCAGCTGGGTTGGGCAGGGCTTGGAGCGACCCGGGATTTTGGGAATGCCCTGGCTGATCCATAAATCCCAACCCCAACCATTCCCGGATTCCGTGGGATTTTCCGGGTGCCCACCTTCCTCGGGAACGTAGACGTAGGAGCGCAGGTAGGAGCGGATCCGGGAGCTGAGGCTCTCTTCGATCTTGGAGCTGCAGGAGGTGGGAGAGGGTGACATTCCTGACCTTTGGGAATGGGATTTGCCAGGAATGGGATTTGCCAGGAATGGGAATTTCCATCCTTACCTCCCCTTCTGGCCCCGTTTGGACAGCAAGGCCTTGAGGTACTTCCTGTAATAGCTTTTCCCGGAAATCTGGGAATAACGGATGGATTTGGGGTGGCAGAGCTGCCCTGGCCACCCCCTCACCCCGAGCTTATCCCGACAGGAATTCCCAAGCCGGCGTACATGTTGGTATGGAAAAGTGGGAATAAAGCGGGATTTTGTTCCCAAACCCCTCCGGAATCCCTCGTTCCCTCCTGAGGGGTCACCTCAGGCCTTTCCCGCTTTTCCGTCCTCTCTTCCCAACAAAGCCCCGAGCTCTGAGCTCCGGGGATTAACCGGGAAAACGAGGAGAGCCCGGAGCCGGCCTGAACGGAGCCATTGATGCCGGGAGCCTCTTGTGTAAGGGATTTATCCCAGAGGAATTTCCCGGCCCCGCTGCCGCTCTGGGACAGCAACGGAGAACCCCAGCGGCAGGGCTGGGAGGGGAACGTGTGGAGATCCTGATCCCGATCCCAAACCCAGTCCCGGGATAGCAACAGAGAACCCCAGCGGCGGGGCTGGCAGGGGAACATGTGGAGATCCCGATCCCAGTCCCAGTCCCAATCACAATCCCCATCCCAATTCCGGTCCTGATCCCAATCCCGATCCCGTTCCCAATCAGGCTCAATATTGATCCTGATCCCAATCCTGATCCCCCTCCTGATCCCAAGTTCCTGAATTCCTAAGTGAATTGCCAAATGAGTTCCTGAGTTTCCGGATGAGATCCCAAATGCCCGAGTTCCTGGTGGAGTTCCTGAATTCCCAAATTCCTGAATTCCCAGATGAGTTCCCAAATTCCCAGCTGAGTTCCCGTGTCCATACCCATGGCTCGGGGCCGTGCCCGCTGCGGAGGCTGAGCAGGAGCAGCGCCGGGTACCAATCCCGATCCCAATCCCAATCCCAATCCCGATCCCAGTCTCCATTCCCATCCCAATCCCATCCCAATCCCAATCCCGATCCCAATCGCGATCCCGATCCCGATCCCGATCCCGATCCCGATCCCGATCCCAATCCAAATCCATGTCCCGAGTTCCCATGTCAGGACCCGCGGCTCAGGTCTGTCCCCGCTGCAGAGGGCTGTGCAGGAGCCATGCTGGGTACCAATCCCAATCCCGATCCCGATCCCGATCCTGATCCCGATCCCATTCCCGAGTTGCCGTGTCGGTACCCGCGGCTCGGGGCTGTCGCCGCTGCGGAGGCTGCGCAGGAGCTGTGCCGGGTACCAGAGGCTGAGCAGGGCCAGGGACAGCAGCACGGGGACGTGGGACAGCAGTGAGTACAGCCGGTGGATCTGCGCGGGGACAGCGCGGGTCACCGCCACCGCCGGGGACACGGGGACACTGACAGCGCACAGGGACACTGACACTGCACAGGGACACGGACACTGACACTGACACTGACACTGCACAGGGACACTGACACTGCACAGGGACACGGACACTGACACTGACACTGACACTGCACAGGGACACTGACGGCACACAGGGACACTGACACTGACACTGACACAGACACTGCACAGGGACATTGACATCGCACAGGGACACTGACAGCACACAGGGACACTGACGCCGCACAGGGACACTGACAGCACACAGGGACACAGAGACACTGACACCGCACAGGGACACTGACACCGCACAGGGACATTGACACTGCACAGGGACACTGACACTGCACAGGGACACTGACACTGACACTGACACCGCACAGGGACATTGACACTGACACTGACACCGCACAGGGACACTGACACTGACACTGACACTGACACTGACACTGCACTGACACTGCACAGGGACACTGACACTGACACTGCACAGGGACACTGACACTGACACTGACACTGCACTGACACTGCACAGGGACACTGACACTGACACTGACACTGCACTGACACTGCACAGGGACACTGACACTGACACTGACACTGCACAGGGACACTGACACTGCACAGGGACACTGACACCACCCAGGGACACTGACACTGCACAGGGACATTAACACTGCACACTGACACTGACACTGACACTGACACTGACACTGACACTGCACAGGGACACTGACACCGCACAGGGACACTGACAGTGCCCCAGGGATGGTGGCAGGTCACTGCCACCACCCCCAGGGACACCGTACCCACCCCGGGGACACTGCCACCCCCCCCAGAGACACTGTACCAACCCCTGGGGACATTGCCACCACCCCAAGGACACCAGCACCCCAGGGACACTATCACCACCACTCTGGGGTCACTGCCACCACCCTGGGGACACCATGTCACCACCACCAACCTGGGGACACCACGTCACTGCCAACACCCTGGGGACACTGCCACCACCCTGGGGTCACGATGCCCAACCCATCAGGGCCACCCCAGAAAGTGACAAGGGAGCCATGACCCCTCAGGGACACTCCGGGAGGTGACAAGGGAGCCACAGCACCTCAGTGCCACCGCAGCAGGCCGTGCCACCTGGGTGCCACCCACCTGGGGTGCCAGGGGACACTGGGCGCGGTGCCAGGCGTGCGCCCCGCAGTGTCCCCAGGCCAGCAGCGTCCCCGCGGCGTAGCCCAGGCGGTGCCGGGGGCCAGCGCAGGCCAGCAGGGGCGAGTACAGCGCCGGCACGTAGAGCAGGGCCAGAACCTTCCAGAACTCTGCCACGGCCACGGCCCCGTCAGCGCGGGGACAGCGCGGGGGACAGTGTGGGGACAGGGTGGGGACAGCACGGGGACAGCGCGGGGACAGTGTGGGGACAGTGCGGGGACAGTGCAGGGACAGTGTGGGGACAACACGGGGACAGCGCGGGGACAGTGTGGGGACAGCGTGGGGACAGCGCGGGGACAGCGCGGGGACAGTGTGGGGACAGCGCGGGGACAGAGTGGGGACAGCGCGGGGACAGCGCGGGGACAGAGTGGGGACAGCGTGGGGACAGCGCGGGGACAGAGTGGGGACAGCGTGGGGACACTGCGGGGACAGTGTGGGGACAGCGCGGGGACAGCGTGGGGACAGCGTGGGGACAGTGCGGGGACAGTGCGGGGACAGTGTGGGGACAGCGTGGGGACAGCGCGGGGACAGCGCGGGGACAGTGTGGGGACAGCGCGGGGACAGCGTGGGGACAGCGTGGGGACAGCGCGGGGACAGCGCGGGGACAGTGTGGGGACAGCGCGGGGACAGAGTGGGGACAGCGCGGGGACAGCGCGGGGACAGAGTGGGGACAGCGTGGGGACAGCGCGGGGACAGAGTGGGGACAGCGTGGGGACACTGCGGGGACAGTGTGGGGACAGCGCGGGGACAGCGCGGGGACAGTGCGGGGACAGTGCGGGGACAGTGTGGGGACAGCGCGGGGACAGCGCGGGGACAGTGTGGGGACAGCGCGGGGACAGAGTGGGGACAGCGTGGGGACACTGCGGGGACAGTGTGGGGACAGCGCGGGGACAGCGTGGGGACAGCGTGGGGACAGTGCGGGGACAGTGCGGGGACAGTGTGGGGACAGCGCGGGGACAGCGTGGGGACAGCGCGGGGACAGAGTGGGGACAGCGTGGGGACAGTGTGGGGACAGCGTGGGGACAGAGTGGGGACAGTGCGGGGACAGCGTGGGGACAGTGTGGGGACAGCGTGGGTACAGCGTGGGGACAGGGGGACACCGCCACCACCCTGGGGACATGGGGACACCGCCCTGGGGATATCAGGACACCGCCCTGGGGACATGGGGACCCTGCCACCACCCTGGGGACAGGGGGATATGGGGACACCACCCCAGGGACATGGGGACACCACCACCGCCATGGGGACATGGGGACACTGCCCTGGGGACATGGGGACACTGCCACCACCATGGGGACCCTGCCACCACCCTGGGGACAGGGAGACACCGCCGCTGCCCTGGGGACATGGGGACACTGCCCCAGGGACATGGGGACATGGGGACACCGCCCTGGGGACAGGGGGACACCGCCACCACCCTTGGACACTGCCACCATCCCAGTCACTGCCACCACCCTTGGACACTGCCACCACCATGGGGACACGGGGACACTGCCACCAACCCAGCCAGCCCTTTCCAGGGTGGGGATTTGGGAATTCCGAGCCCTCCCCCGGGATGGGATTTTGGGAACTGGGACGGGATTTGGGAACCGGGATGGGATTTGGGAATTGGGATGGGATTTTGGGAACTGGGATGGGATTTTGGGAACTGGGATGGGATTTGGGAACCGGGGTGGGATTTGGGAATTGGGATGGGATTTGAGAACTGGGATGGGATTTGGGAATTGGGATGGGATTTGGGAACCGGGAGGGGATTTTGGGAACTGCGATGGGATTTGGGAATTGGGACAGGATTTGGGAACTGGGATGGGATTTTGGGAACTGGGACAGGATTTGGGACCTGGGATGGGATTTGGGAATTGGGATGGGACTTGGGAACTGGGACGGGACTTGGGAACTGGGATGGGATTTGGGAATTGGGACGGGATTTGGGAATTGCGATGGGATTTTGGAAATTGGGATGAGATTTGGGAATTCTGAGCCCTCCCTGGGATGGGATTTGGGAACCGGGACAGGATTTGGGAACCGGGATGGGATTTGGGAACCCAGACGGGATTTTGGGAAGTGGGACGGGATCTGGGAAGCGGGATGGGATTTAGGAACCGGAACGGGATTTGGGAACTGGGATGGGAACTGGGAAGCGGGACGGGATTTGGGAACTGGGACGGGATTTTGGGAACCGGGACAGGATTTGGGAATTGGGACGGGATTTGGGAACCGGGACGGGATTTTGGGAACCGGGATGGGATTTGGGAACCAGGACGGGATTTTGGGAAGTGGGACGGGATCTGGGAAGCGGGATGGGATTTAGGAACCGGAACGGGATTTGGGAACTGGGATGGGAACTGGGAAGCGGGACGGGATTTGGGAACTGGGACGGGATTTTGGGAACCGGGACAGGATTTAGGAATTGGGACGGGATTTGGGAACCGGGACGGGATTTTGGGAACCGGGATGGGATTTGGGAACCAGGACGGGTTTTGGGAAGCGGGATGGGATTTGGGAATTGGGACGGGATTTGGGAATCGGGACTGGATTTTGGGAATTGGGACGGGATTTGGGAACCAGGACGGGATTTTGGGAACCAGGACGGGATTTGGGAACTGGGACGCGATTTGGGAAGTGGGACGGGATTTTGGGAAGTGGGACGGGATTTGGGAACCAGGACAGGATTTGGGAAGCGGGAGGGGATTGGGCGGCCCTGAGCCCCGGCGGGCGGTGCCGGCGGCGCGGGTGTCTCACCGCGGGCGGCGGGCGCGGTGCCGGGCGTGGGCAGCGGGGCCGGGAGCAGCAGCAGCCGGCAGAGCTCGGAGAGCAGCAGCGCCAGCACGGCCGCGGCCACGGCGCGGTGCCCGTCCTGCTCCAGCAGATTCCCGGGGCTGCAACCGGCAGCGGGGCGGGAATGCCGGCGATTCCCGGGCACCCGGGCATTCCCGCGCCTTCCCAGGGAATTCCCACTCCCTGCCAGGTGTTTGGGAATTCCCGCTCCTTCCCACAGAGTTCCCGCTCCTTCCCAGGGGTTTTGGGAATTCCCGCTCCTTCCCAGGAAATTCCCGCGCCTTCCCAGGGAATTCCCGCTCCTTCCCAGACAGTTGGGAATTCCTGCTCCTCCCCAGGGAATTCCCGCTCCTTCCCAGGGAATTCCCGCTCCTTCCCAGGGATTTTGGGAATTCCTGCTCCTTCCCAGGGAATTCCCGCTCCTTCCCAGGGATTTTGGGAATTCCCGCTCCTTCCCAGGGAATTCCCGCTCCTTCCCAGGGATTTTGGGAATTCCCGCTCCTTCCCACAGAGTTCCCGCTCCTTCCCAGGGATTTTGGGAATTCCTGCTCCTTCCCACAGAGTTCCCACTCCTTCCCAGGGATTTTGGGAATTCCCGCTCCTTCCCAGGGATTTTGGGAATTCCCGCTCCTTCCCAGGGAATTCCCGCTCCTTCCCAGGGGTTTTGGGAATTCCCGCTCCTTCCCAGGGAATTCCCACTCCTTCCCAGGGATTTTGGGAATTCCCGCTCCTTCCCACAGAGTTCCCGCTCCTTCCCAGGGATTTTGGGAATTCCCGCTCCTTCCCACAGAGTTCCCGCTCCTTCCCAGGGATTTTGGGAATTCCCGCTCCTTCCCAGGGAATTCCCACTCCTTCCCAGGGATTTTGGGAATTCCCGCTCCTTCCCACAGAGTTCCCGCTCCTTCCCAGGGATTTTGGGAATTCCCGCTCCTTCCCAGGGAATTCCCGCTCCTTCCCAGGGATTTTGGGAATTCCCGCTCCTTCCCAGGGAATTCCCGCTCCTTCCCAGGGATTTTGGGAATTCCCGCTCCTTCCCAGGGAATTCCCGCTCCTTCCCAGGGATTTTGGGAATTCCCGCTCCTTCCCACAGAGTTCCCGCTCCTTCCCAGGGATTTTGGGAATTCCTGCTCCTTCCCACAGAGTTCCCACTCCTTCCCAGGGATTTTGGGAATTCCCGCTCCTTCCCAGGGAATTCCCGCTCCTTCCCAGGGGTTTTGGGAATTCCCGCTCCTTCCCAGGGAATTCCCACTCCTTCCCAGGGATTTTGGGAATTCCCGCTCCTTCCCACAGAGTTCCCGCTCCTTCCCAGGGATTTTGGGAATTCCCGCTCCTTCCCACAGAGTTCCCGCTCCTTCCCAGGGATTTTGGGAATTCCCGCTCCTTCCCAGGGAATTCCCACTCCTTCCCAGGGATTTTGGGAATTCCCGCTCCTTCCCACAGAGTTCCCGCTCCTTCCCAGGGATTTTGGGAATTCCCGCTCCTTCCCAGGGAATTCCCGCTCCTTCCCAGGGATTTTGGGAATTCCCGCTCCTTCCCAGGGAATTCCCGCTCCTTCCCAGGGATTTTGGGAATTCCCGCTCCTTCCCAGGGAATTCCCGCTCCTTCCCAGGGATTTTGGGAATTCCCACTCCTTCCCACAGAGTTCCCGCTCCTTCTCAGGGATTTTGGGAATTCCCGCTCCTTCCCAGGGAATTCCCGCTCCTTCCCAGGGATTTTGGGAATTCCCGCTCCTTCCCAGGGAATTCCCGCTCCTTCCCAGGGAATTCCCACTCCTTCCCAGGCACTTGGGAATTCCCGCTCCTTCCCAGGGAATTCCCGCTCCTTCCCAAGAGTTTGGGAATTCCCGCTCCTTCCCACAGAGTCGGGAATTCCCACTCCTTCCCAGGGATTTTGGGAATTCCCGCTTCTTCCCAGGGAATTCCCACTCCTTTCCAGGGATGTGGGAATTCCAGGTCCTTCCCTGGGAGGGAATTTGGGAATTCCAAGACTTTCCTTGGATGGATCAGCAGGGTTTGGGAATTCTGAGCCCTTTCCAGGGATGGGATTTTGGGAATTCTGGGTCCTTTCCAGAGGATGGGATTGGTGGGGTTTTGGGAATTCCAAGCCCTTTGCAGGGAGGGGATTTTGGGAATTCCCAGTTCTTTCCAGAGTGGGGATTTTGGGAATTCTGAGCCATTTCCATGGAAGGGATTTTGGGAATTCCAAGCCCTTTCCAGGGAGGGGAATTTGGGAATTCTGGGTCATCTGCAAGGCTGGGATTTTGGGAATTCGGAGCTCTTCCTAGGGATGGGATTCAGGAATTCCGAGCCCTTTCCAAGGAGGGGTTTTGGGAATTCCAGGACCTTCCCAGGGATGAGATTTTGGGAATTCCGAGCCCTTTCCAAGGAAGGATGAGCGGGATTTTGGGAATTCCATACCTGAGCAATCCCGGGACGCCGTTCCAGCAGTTCAGGTGGAGCCGACGGCGCTTGACCAGGAAGGACAAGGCCAGGAGCACGGCCAGCTGGAACGGGATGGAAATCCATGGAAAAGGGTCCTGGGAGTGCTGGGAACCCCCATAAATCCACGGAATGATGGGAATGATGGGATCCTCATGGAAATCCCATAAATCCATGGAAAAGAGTTCTGGAAGTGATGGGAACCCCATGGAAACCCCATGGAAACCCCATAAATCCATGGGAAAGACACCTGGGAGTAGTGGGAATGATGAGATTGCCATGGAAACCCCATAAATCCAGGGAAAAGAGACCTGGGAATGATGGGGATGATGGGATCCCCATGGAAACCCCATAAATCCATGGAAAAAGGACCTGGGAGTGGTGGGAATGATAGGATCGCCATGGGAATCCCATAAATTCATGCAAAAAGGTTCTGGGAATGATGGGAACCCCATGGAAACCCCATGGAAATCCCATAAATCCATTGAAAAGGGTCCTGGGAATAGTGGGAACCCCATAAATCCATGGGAAGGAGACCTGGGAATGATGGGAATGATGGGATCCTCATGGAGACCCCATAAATCCATGGAAAAGGGTTCTGGGAATAATGGGAACTCCATGGAAACCCCATAAATCCATGGGAAAGACACCTGGGAGTGGTGGGAATGATGGGAACCCCATGGAAATCCCATAAATCCATGGAAAAAGGTTCTGGGAATGATGATGGGATCCTCATGGAAATCAAATAAATAATGGAAAAGGGTTCTGGAAATGATGGGAACCCCATGGAAACCCCATGGAAACCCCATAAATCCATGGAAAACAGACTTGGGAGTGGTGGGAATGATGGAAACCCCATGGAAACCCCATAAATCCATGGAAAAGGGTCCTGGGAGTAGTGGGAACCCCATAAATCCATGGAATGATGGGAACCCCAAGGAGGCCCCATAAATCCATGGAAAAGAGACCTGGGAGAGGTGGGAATGATGAGATTGCCATGGAAACCCCATAAATCCATGCAAAAAGGTGCTGGGAATGATGGGAACCCCATGGAAACCCCATAAATCCATGGAAAAAGGTTCTGGGAATGATGATGGGATCCCCATGGAAATCCCATAAATCCATGGAAAAGGGTGCTGGGAATGATGGGAATCTCATGGAAACCCCATAAATCCAGGGAAAAGAGACCTGGGAATGATGGGAATGATGGGAACCCCATGGAAACCCCATAAATCCATGGAAAAAGGTTCTGGGAATGATTATGGGATCCTCATGGAAATCCCATAAATCCATGGAAAAGGGTCCTGGGAGTAGTGGGAACCCCATAAATCCATGGAATGATGGGAACCCCTTTAAGGCCCCATAAATCCATGGAAAAGGGTTCTTGGAATGATGGGAACCCTAAGGAGGCCCCATAAATCCATGGAAAAAAACATCCTGGGAATGATCTGGGAGGAATTTTGGAGTTCTTGTCCCACAGGGAAGCGAAATCGCGGAAATCTGGGAATTCCGGAACCGTTTAGGCGGGAAAACCCATCCAAGATGGCGCCGGAAATGAAATCCGTGGATTCCAGGTGGGGAATGGAATGGGGGGATTGGGGATTTTTTTGGGGGGATTTTTAGGGATACTCACGGAAATGGGAGCCATGACGGTGTGGTACAGCCGGGGGGAGATTGTGGGGTGGCATTCCGGGATGGCGTCGGGAAAAAGGCTGGAAAAACGGGAAAAGTCCCAGATTTGGGTGGGTTTAACCCTAAAAGGGCACGGAAAATGATGGGAAAATGGAAAAAATCCCATATTTGGGATTTTGGGGATTTTTGGCATTTCTCCTCCGCCTAAAAGGGCCGGGAAAAACGGGAAAAACAATGGAAAACGGGGAAAATCCCATCTTTGGGTTTAACCCTAAAAGGGCCTGGGAAATGATGGGAAAAATGGAAAAAATCCCATATTTGGGTGGGTTTAACCCTTAAAGGGCTGGGAAAAAAAGGAAAAAAATTCAGATTTGGGGTTTTGGGGATTTTTGGGATTTCCCTCCCCCCCTAAAAGGGCCAGGAAAAACAATGGAAAATGGGGAAAATCCCATCTTTGGGTTTAACCCTAAAAGGGCCTGGAAAATTATGGGAAAATGGGGAAAATCCCAGATTTGGTTATAACCCTAAAAGGGATGGAAAAACGGGAAAAAATCCAGATTTGGGATTTTTGGGATTTCTCCCCCACCTAAAAGGGCCGGGAAAAACGGGAAAAACAATGGGAAACGGGGAAAATCCCATATTTGGGTTTAACCCTAAAAGGGCCTGGAAAATGATGGGAAAATGGGGAAAATCCCAGATTTGGGTGGGTTTAACATTTTGGGGACACTTTGGGGCCATTTTGAGATATTTTGGGGACATTTTGGGGAAATTTAGGGGTCATTTTGGGGACATTCTGGGGACATTTGGGGACATTTTTGGGGACATTTTGAGGACCATTTAGGGGACATTTTGGAGAACTTTTGGGGCCACTTTGGGGACAATTTTGGGGTTATTTTGGGGACATTTTTGGGGATATTTTGAGGACATTTTTGTAGACATTTTTTGGGACATTTTTGGGGACATTTTGGAGAACTTTTGGGGACATTTTGGGGACATTCTTGGGACATTTTTGGGAACATTTTGGGGACACTTTGAGGACCATTTAGGGGACATTTTGGTGACCTTTTGGGGATATTTTGAGGACCTTTTTGGGGCCACTTTGGGGACCCTTTAGGGGACATTTTGGTGACATTTTGGGGACATTTTTAGGGACCCTTTTCAGAACGTTTTGGGCACATTTTGGGGACATTTAGGGGACACTTTTGGGGGATATTCTGGGGACATTTGGGGACAATTTTGCAGATATTCTGGGGATATACTGGGAACATTTTGGGGACATTCTGGGGACATTTTTGGGGACATTTTGGGGCCATTAATGGGGACATTTTGGAGAACTTTTGGGGACATTTTGGGGACATTCTTGGGACATTTTTGGGAACATTTTGGGGACACTTTGAGGACCCTTTAGGGGACATTTTGGTGACCTTTTGGGGATATTTTGGGGACATTTTTGCGGACATTTTTGGGGTTATTTTGAGGACATTTTTGGGGACATTTTGGGGACATTTTCGGGGACATTTTGCAGATATTCCAGGGATATTCTGGGGACATTTGTGGACATTTTTGGGACATTTTTGGGGGCATTTTGGAGAACGTTTTGGGCACATTTTGGGGACATTCTGGGGACATTTTTGGGAACATTTTGGGGACATTTTGGGGACCCTTTAGGGGACATTTTGGTGACCTTTTGGGGTTATTTTGGGAACATTTTTGGGGACATTTTGGGGACATTTTCGGGGACATTTTGCAGCTATTCCAGGGATATTCTGGGGACATTTGGGGACATTTTTGGGGACATTTTGGGGCCATTAATGGGGACATTTTGGAGAACTTTTGGGGACATTTTGGGGACATTCTGGGGAACAGTTTTGGGAACATTTTGGGGACATTTTGGGACATTCTGGGGACATTTTTGGGGACATTTTTGGGGGCATTTTGGGGCCACTCACTCATCCTGGGGCGCGGACTCCGTGGATTCGTAGATGTACCAGTCGGATCCCAAATCCTCGTCCAGGAAAATCCCCGGCTCCAGGGGGGAATCCCGAATTCCCACCGAGCCATTGGGGGCCATGGCCGCCCCTCCCTCGCCGGGATCCCCGCGGCTGGAAAAGCGGGAAAACCCTGGGAAAAATGGGAAAAACCCCGGGGAAAAGTGGAAAAAAAAACCCCGGAAAAGTTGAAAAAACTGCAGGGAAAGTGGGGAAAAACCCCCAGGAAAATGGGAAAAATGCTGGGAAAAGAGGGAAAATGCTGGGAAAAGCGGGGAAATTATGGAAAAGTGGGAAAAAACACCTGGAAAGGTGGGGAAAACCCCGGGAAAGTGAGGAAAACCCCTGGAAAAGTGGGAAAACTGCAGGAAAAGTGGGAAAAACCCTGGGAAAGTGGGAAAAAAACCCAGGAAAATGGGAAAAACTGTGGGAAAACTGGGGAAAACCCTGGGTAAGTGGGAAAATGATGGGAAAAGAGGGAAAATTATGGAAAAAGAGGGAAAATGATGGGAAAAAACCCAGGAAAATTATGGGAAAGTGGGAAAAAAACCTGGAAAAGTGGGGAAAACCCTAGGAAAGTGGGAAAAATTATGGGAAAAGTGGGGAAAATCCCAGGAAAAGTAGGGAAAATGCTGGCAAAGTGGGAAAAATGCTGGGAAAAGAGGGAAAAGCCCTGGGAAATTGGGAAAAACCAAGGGAACGTGGGAAAAACCCCAGGAAAAGTGGGAAAATTATGGGAAAAGTGGGGAAAACTCCAGGAAAAGTGGGGAAATGCTGGGAAAGTGGGAAAAATTATGGAAAAAGTGGGGGAAAATTATGGAAAAGTGGGAAAAGCTGCAGGAAAGTGGGGAAAATGTGGGGAAAAGAGGGGGAAACAGCAGGAAAATGGGAAAAATGTTGGGAAAGTGGGAAAATGTGGGGGAAAAGGGAAAAATGATGGGAAAGTGGGAAAATGATGGGAAAACAGGAAAAATGTGGGGAAAAGAGGGAAAAATACGGGGGAAAGAGGGATAAATGGCAGGAAAGTGGGAAAAATGCTGGGAAAAGCGGGAAAAGGGTGGGGAAAAGTGGGATGGGAGCTGGAAAAGTGGGATGGGGTGTTGGAAAAATGGGAAAAATGCAAGGAAAATGTGCGGAAAAATGACGGGAAAAGTGGGGAAAAGGCCCAGAAAAGTGGGAAAAACTGCAGGAAAAGAGGGATGAGGGCTGGAGAAATGGGAAAAATGCCAGGAAAAGTGGGGAAAATTACAGGAAAAATTGGGAACAACTCCAGGAAAAGAGGGGTAGGGGCTGGAAAAGTGGGAAAAACCCTGGGAAAAGCAGGGAAAATGCTGGGAAAAGTGCAAAAAGCACTGGGGAAAGCAGGAAAAACAATGGGAAAAGTGGGAAAACTGCCAGGAAAAATGGGAAAAACTCCAGCATAAGAGGGATAGGGGCTGGAAAGGCAGGAAAAACGATGGAGAAAGTGGAGAAAATGCCGGGAAAAGTGGGAAAAGCGCTGGGAAAAGTGGGAAAAGTGCCAGGAAAAGTGGGGGAAATGCCGGGAAAAGTGGGGAAAATGATGGGAAAAGGGGGAAAAGGCACCGGGAAAAGTGGGATGGGGGCTGGGATCCCAATTCCCAGTGGAATTCCTGCTGCTCCTGGAGCGGGGGCGGGGCTGCTCCTGGAGCCGCTCCCGCCTTTGTTTGGGTTTTTCTGGGAATTCTTCCCGCTGGAAAAGCGGCGCAAAGGGCACGGGGTGGGGGGAGGGGCGGCAGCCGCGCTGTCCCCAGAGTGCCACCGGCGGTGACATCGCCAGCCCGGGAATTGTCCCCATCCATATCCCGGGAATTGTCCCCATCCCGGGAATTGTCCCCATCCATATCCCGGGAATTGTCCCCATCCTCTTCCCGGGAATTGTCCCCCCTCCCATCCCAGGAATTGTCCCCATCCCTATCCCAGGAATTGTCCCCATCCCAGAAATTGTCCCCATCCTCTTCCCGGGAATTGTCCCCATCCCGGGAATTGTCCCCATCCATATCCCGGGAATTGTCCCCATCCTCTTCCCGGGAATTGTCCCCATCCCGGGAATTGTCCCCATCCATATCCCGGGAATTGTCCCCATCCTCTTCCCGGGAATTGTCCCCCCTCCCATCCCAAGAATTGTCCCCATCCCCATCCCAGGAATTGTCCCCATCCCAGAAATTGTCCCCAGCCCCACTCCTATCCCGGGAATTGTCCCCATCCCCTCCCTGGGAATTGTCCCCAGCGCCATGCTGGAAATTGTCCCCATCCCCATCCCGGGAATTCCGGATCAGTTTGGCGCCAGGACAACCCCAAAGTGTCCCCAGATGTCACCTGAGGGGCCTGGGGACATCCTGGGGACTGGGGACAGCCCGGGGACTGGGGACAATGGGGACACGGCTCAGGGATGATGGGGACACGGCTCGGGGATGATGGGGACACCCCTGGGGACGCTGGGGACACGGCTCGGGGACAATGGGGACACGGCTCGGGGACAATGGGGACACGGCTCGGGGATGATGGGGACACGGCTCGGGGACAATGGGGACACGGCTCGGGGATGATGGGGACACGGCTCGGGGACAATGGGGACACGGCTCGGGGACAATGGGGACACGGCTCGGGGATGATGGGGACACGGCTCGGGGACAATGGGGACACGGCTCGGGGACGATGGGGACACGGCTCGGGGACGATGGGGACACGGCTCAGGGACAATGGGGACACGGCTCGGGGATGATGGGGACACGGCTCTGGGACAATGGGGACACGGCTCGGGGATGATGGGGACACGGCTCAGGGACAGCCCCGGTGTCCCCACGGGAGAGGGGCAGCGGCTCCAGGGACAGCCCGGGATTTGGAGCCACCCCATGGACACCCCAGCTCCGGCATGTCCCAATGTCCCCAGGGCTGTGAGGGGACGGCTGGGGCTGGCTCTGCTCCGGGGATCGGGATCGGGATTGGGATCGGGACTGGGATTGGGATTGGGATTGGGATCAGGATTGGGATTGGGATCAGGATCAGGATTGGGATCAGGATCAGGATCAGGATCGGGATTGGATTGGGATCAGGTTTGGGATTGGGATCAGGATCAGGATTGGGTTCAGGATGGATCCAAGAGGTCCCCGCAGGTGCCACCCAGCAGCGTCACTGTCACCGAGTGTCACCGAGTGTCACCGAGTGTCACCCCTGGCACCGCGGCCCTGGCAGCTTTTCCTGGGGTTTACCCCGTGCCAGGATGGAAAATTTGGGATTTGTGCCTCCCTTCCCAAAAATCTGCTGGGAATCAGAGTCCGACCCCTCCCTAGTCCTTGTCAGGATGAGCCCAAATCCCAAATCCCAAACCCCAAACCCCAAATCCCAAATCTCATCCCAAATCCTAAATGCCAAGTCCCAAACCCCAAATCCCAAACCTCATCCCAAATACTAAATCCCAAATTCCATCCCAAATCCCAGTTTAGGATCCCAGCAATCCCAAATCCCATCCCAAACTCCATTCCCAGAATCCCAGTTTGGGATCCCACAAATCCCAAATCCCATCCCAAATCCCAGTTTGGGATTGCAGCGATTCCAGATTCCATCCCAAATCCCATCCCTGGTTTGGGAGCTGGGAATGGGCTTTGGAATTTGGGCTTTGGGATTGGGGTTTGGGATTGGGATTTGGGATTTGGGAATGGAGTTTGGGTTTGGGATTCGGGAATGGGGTTTGGGATTGGGGTTTGGGATTTGGGGTTTGGGATTTGGGAATGGGATTTGGGATTTGGGATTGGGGTTTGGGATTTAGGAATGAGCTTTGGGAGTTCCCAGTTTTTTCAGCCTCCCAGGACACAGGGAACAGCTCATTCCCAATTTTCAGGGATCAGTTCATTCCTGATTTTCAGGAACAGTTCATTCCTGATTTCCAGGCAGGGCTCATTCCCAATTTTTGGGGAACAGCTCATTCCCGATTTTCAGGGATCAGTTCATTCCCGATTTTTGGGGAACAGCTCATTCCCGATTTTCAGGCAGGGCTCATTCCCAATTTTTCCCAATTTTCCACCTCTGGAGTGCCCCAGGAATTGTGCCCCCATGGAATTGGATCCCTCCGCTCCTTCCTGACTCCCGAAATCCCAAAAAAAAAGAGGTGGGAACACCAAAAGCCCAGCGGGCTCCGCATTCCCGGCCGGGCCGGCCCAGCTCGCGCGTTTTCCTTGGAATCCGATCCCGAGTTTTCCTTGGAATCGGATCCCGCTGCTCCTCCCCGGCCTCGGAGCGCTGCGGGAAACTCCCGCCCATCCCCCACTGCCCTGCTCCGGGAATTTCGGGATCCGGGAGAAAACCGGGAATGGGAAAAGGGATCCGGGAGGGAATTCCTGGAATTAAACCGGAAAAGGGATCGGGGAGGGGATTCCCAGATCCCAAAATAAAAACGGGAATGGGATCTGGGAGGGAATTCCTGGAATTAAACCAGGAATGGGATTCAGGAGGGGATTCCCAGATCCCAAAATAAAACCAGGAATGGGATCTGGGAGGGAATTCCTGGAATAAAACCAGGAATGGGAAAAGGGGATCCAGGATACAGGAGGGAATTCCCAAATCCCGGAATTAAACTGGGAATGGGAAAAGGGATCCGGGAGGGAATTCCCAGATCCCAAAATAAAACTGGGAATGGAAAAAGGGATCTGGGAGGGAATTCCCAGAATAAAACTGGGAATGGGAAAAGGGATCCGGGAGGGAATTTTGGCATCCTGGAAAAAAAACTGGGAATGGGAAAAAGGATCCGGGAGGGAATTCCCAGAATAAAACCGGGAATGGGATCCAGGAGGGAATTCCCAGATCCCAATCCAGTTTTTAATCAAAATGACCCCAATTTCATTCCAGGCTTTTCCAGGGAATGTTGGGGCTGGGGGGTTGGGATCGTCAGGATTGCCCAGAATTCCCAATCCCGATTCCTGCACATCCCAACAGTGGATTTAGGATCTGATCCCCAAAAGACCCCAAACTCAACGATCCCAACCCAAAACCATCCCAAAAAAAGCGGGAAGGGTTGGGATCGTCCAGATCTCCTCTCTTTCCCTTCCCATTCCCGATCCCTGCAAATCCTAAAAATTGATTTAGGGACAGATCCTGCTCCAGCACCCCCAAAAGACCCCAAATTCAGGGACCCAGCCCCAAAACGATCCCAAAAAAGGGGTTTGGGAGCTGGGAGCGGTTGGGATAATCCGGATTGTCTTTAATTCCCCTTCCTGATCCCTGCAAATCCCAAAAGTGGATTTAGGATCCTTTTGGGGCTGCTGATCCCACCCCAAACTCAGCGATCCGGCCCCAAAACGATCCCAAAAAAGCTGTGGGAACCTGGACCCTCGGAGGCCTCTCCCAGGTTTTTGGGTTTTTTTTTTTGGGAAAAGCCTCTGGAAAAGCAGCCCCGGAGCTCTCCAAACCCCACAAATATCCCGGAGACTCCCGAGGGATTCCGGGACCATCCCAAGGGATTGAGGAGCTTTTTCCCAACCCCATTCCCGAGCCCACCCCAAAATCCCCCCAGATCCCCCATTCCCAGAATCCCGAGGGCTGCTCCAGCTCTTCCCAACCCCATTCCTGATCCCATTCCTGATCCCATTCCCATTCCCATTCCAAATCCAATCCCAATCCTATTCCTGGTTCTCCTTTATCCCACCCCAAAATTCCCCCAAAATCCCCCTGGATCCCCCATTCCCAGAATCCCGGGAACTGCTCCAGCTCTTCCCAACCCCATTCCTGATCCCATTCCTGATCCCATTCCCAACTCCATTTCCATTCCCAACCCTATCCCTGATCCCATTTCCAACCCCATTCCCAATCCTATTCCTGGTAGTCCTGATCCCACCCCAAAATTCCCCCAAAATCCCCACAGTTCTCCCATTCCCACAATCCCGGGAGCTGCTCCAGCTTTTCCCAAGCCCATTCCTGATCCCATTCCTGATCCTATTCCCAACCCTATTCCCAACCCCATTCCCAACCCCATTCCCAATCCTATTCTTGGTTCCCCTTGATCCCACTCCAAAATTCCCCAAAATTCCCCCATTCCCAAAATCCCGGGAGCTGCTCCAGCTTTTCCCAACCCCGTTCCCGACCCCATTCCCAGCCCCATTCCCAACCCCGTTCCCGACCCCATTCCCAGCCCCATTCCCAGCCCCATTCCCAGCCTCATTCCCAACCCCATTCCCAACCCCATTCCCGATCCCATTCCCGTTTCTCCCACAATCCCACCCCAAAATTCTCCCAAAATCCCCACGGTTCCCCCATTCCCAGAATCCCAAATCCTAATCCTGGGATTCTGCAGCCCCCAGGAAAAGGGAACCCGGGGGTGGGAATTTGGGATTTTTTTTTGGGATTTCCCTGATCCTGGAATTCTGCACCCCCCAGGGAAGAGAAAACCGGGATGAAAGCGCTGCTGGGGGGGCGGGATTTGGGGTTTTTTTTGGGGATTTTCCTGATCCTGGGATTCTGCAGCCCCCAGGAAAAGGGAAACCGGGGGTGAAATTCCTGCGGTGGGGGAAGAATTTGGGATTTTTGGGAATTCCCGCACTCCCCGGGCAGGATTTGGGTCCGCTGGGGGTTAAACTCCTGCCGGCGTGGGGGGGCGGAATTTGGGATTTTTTTGGGATTTTCCCGATGCTGGGACTCTGCAGCCCCTAGGGAAGGGAAAACCGGGATGAAAGCGCTGCCAGGGGGGCGGAATTTGGGATTTTTTTTGGGGTGGATTTTTGGGAATTCCCCCCCCCCCCCCCCCCCCCCCCCCCGCGCCCAGGACAGGATTTGATGCCAAATTCCCACCGAAACAACCCCAACACCACAACACGGCGTGGGGGGGAAAAGGGGAAAAAGAGGGAAAAATCCCAAATCCAGGTTTACCTTTTCCTTCCTTCCTCCTGCCCTTCCTTCCGGCCGCGCCTGAGACCCCCCCAGCGCCCCCCCGGGAATTCCCGCGGCGAGCCGGGCTTTGCTAAGCTCGGTCTAAAGGCCTCGGGAGGCTCCGGGAACTGCGGGAACTTTGGGATTTTGGGGAAAACTTTGGGATCTTTATCCCCTCCATGGAGCCTTGGCCGGGGGCCACGCGCGGGGCTTTGGGGATTTAAACCCGGCCCAGCGGGGCTCGGGGCTGAGCTTTGCTGGGAGCGGGGGGGGAGGAGGCGGCTCCGAGCTTCTCCCGGGATTTGGGATTTGCTGGGATGGAAGGGGACGGCGGGAATGGGGTGGGAGCTTTGGGATGAGGAGCAGCGGGAGCGGAGCGCGGTGCTTGCCCCAAAATCCCACAAATTTCTTGGGTTTTTTTTTGGGAGTTTGGGGCTAAACCCCCAGCCTGGGGTGGAGGGGGAGAGCAGGGATCGGGATGATCCCACAGGGGTCGGGATGGGAACACCCCTCGCTCCTGGGGGGAAGCTGAGCCCCATCCTTTCCCCAAAATCCCACAAACTTCTTGGGGTTTTTTTGGGAATTTGGGGCTAAACCGCCACCCTGGGGTGGAGGGGGAGAGCAGGGATCGGGATGATCCCACAGGGATCGGGATGGGAACACCCCTCGCTCCTGGGGGGAAGCTGAGCCCCATCCTTTCCCCAAAATCCCACAAACTTCTTGGGGTTTTTTTTGGGAATTTGGGGCCAAACCCCCCCCTGGGATGGAGGTGGGAGCACAGGGATTGGGATTGGGATGATCCCACAGGGATTGGGATGCACAAATCCAAGCCTGATCCTTTCCCCAAATCCCGAGGTTTTATTGGGATTTTGGGGAAAACCTCCTTGGGATGGAGGGGGAAGGGCAGGGGAAGCTCAGCCCCATCCCTTCCCCAAAATCCCACAAATTTCTTGGGGTTTTTTGGGAATTTAGGGTCAAACCTCCTTGGGATGGAGGGGGGAGCACTCGCTGGGAGGGAGGGATTGGGATGATCCCACAAGGATCGGGATGGTCCCACAAGGATCGGGGTGAACTCATAAGGATTGGGATGATCCCACAAGGATCGGGATGATCCCACAAGGATCGGGATGGTCCCACAAGGATTGGGGTGATCCCAAAGGGATCAGGATGATCCCACAAGGATTGGGATGATCCCACAAGGATCGAGATGTCCAAAGCTGAGCCAGATCCTTCCCCAAATCCCAAATCCCGCCATTTTCTCGGGATTTCTTGGGAATTCAGGGACGCCAAACCCCGGGATCCTCCCCAGGGATCCCACAGGGAACGCGGGAAAGGGACGGAGAAGATTTTGGGATGCCAAGAGGGCGGGAGCAGCCCCAAGCCCATCCTCCATCCCATAAATCCCGGAGCTCGCGGAAAAACCTCGGGAATGCGGACAAATCCCCACGTGACGCCAAATCCCGGCAAACTTCATCCGGGCGGAAAATCCCGTTGAATTTTTAGCCCGAGCCCCGTGACCCGAGGGATCTTTGGGATTTGTTTTGCTTTTCCCACTTTTCCCGGGGTTGTTTTTTTAAAGGGAAAACGCCACTGCAGGGTCCCGACGGAGATTCCTGGGAAACGGTCGGAATTCCGAGCCCTCGGGAGTTTTCCTTAATCCGAAATGAAAATATTCCCAGGGAAATCCATCCCCATTCCTGGTGGGATCACAAAACCCCTCCAGATATCCTGGAAAAGTTGGAATTCCAGGAATTCCAGGAGTTTGGGTTTTTTTTCCCCCGGGACGTCGAGGGCGACCCTGGAAAAGCAGGAATGGGAAAAGCGGGAAAAGCATCCCAGATTATCCAGGGATGGGAATTCCAGAGAATTCCTCGGGAGCTTCCAGCGATGATCCCACATTCCGGCTTATCCCAAATTCCACCTCATCCCAATTCCCACCTCATCCTGAATTCCATGGAATCCTCATCCCGAAGGACCAGGACATCCCAGGGTACTTCCGGGAGGGGTTTGGGATTCATTTGGGAATTTCAGCCAAGGGATTTTTGGGTGGGAATTTTGGGGTCATGACTTTTGGGGCTGGAATTTTGGAGCTGAAATTTCCCATTTTATCCCGGAGCGCTGGATCCAGGGAATTCCAGCGTCCCCCACCTCACCTTCATCCCGATTTCCATGGAATCTTCATCCCAAATTCCACCTCACCCTCATTCCATTTCCATGGAATCTTCATCCCAATTTCTGTGGGATTCTCATCCAAAATTCCGTCTCATCCCAAATTCCGCCTCATCCCGATTCCCATCTCATCCCGATTTCCATTGGATCCTCATCCTGATTCCCAGCTCACCCTCATCCCAATTCCATGGAATCCTCATCCCAATTTCTGCGGGATCCTCATCCCAAATTCCGCCTCATCCCGATTTCCATGGGATCCTCCTCCTGAATTCCATGGAATCCTCATCCCAATATCCGTGGGATCCTCATCCCAATTCCCAGCTCATCCTCATTCTGATTTCTGTGGGATCCTCATCCCAAATTCTGCTTTATCCCAAATTCCTCCTCATCCTGATTCCCCAATTCCATGGGATCCTCATCCCGATTTTTGCCTCATCCTCATTCCAATTCCCTTTTCATCCCGATTTCTGTGGGATCTTCATCCCATATTTCCATGGCATCCTCATCCCAAATTCCACCTCATCCCAAATTCCGCCTCATCCCAATTCCCACCTCATCCTGAATTCCATGGAATCCTCATCCCGAAGGACCAGGACATCCCAGGATGCTTCCGGGGTGGGGGGGTTGGGATTCATTTGGGAATTCCAGCCAAGGGATTTTGGGGTTGGAATTTTGGGATCAGGAATTTTGGGATCAGGAATTTTGGGGCCGGAATTCTGGGGCCGGAATTTTGGGGTCAGGAATTTTGGGGTCAGGAATTTTGGGGGAGGAATTTTGGGGTCAGGAATTTTGGGGTCAGGAATTTTGGGGTTGGAATTTTGAAGCCGGGATTTTGGGGTCTGAAATTTTGATGCTGGGATTTTGGGGCGGGAATTCTGGGGTCAGGAATTTTGGGGCTGGAATTCTGGGGTCAGGAATTTTGGGGCTGGGATTTTGAAGCCGGAATTTTGGGGTCAGGAATTTTGGGGCTGGAATTCTGGCTCCATGCCTTGCAGCTGCCTGGGAATCCCCCAAAAAATCCCCAAACTTCCCCTGCCTGGGGCCTCCGGCGGCGCCCTTTGATCCCAACCCTTTTCCCCGGGATAATCCTGTTGTTTCAGGCCTGGAATGTGGGATTTTCATGGAATGTGGAGCTGCCTGGGACAGGAGCCACCTGCGCCCGGCTCGCATTTCATCCCAAAAAAATGTGGGAACGGGCCTGGAGGAGGCTCCGGCATTCCTGAGAAACTCCGGAATTCCTGGGAATGGGATGGGATGGATCCTGAATCCCCAGGATTTGGCTCATCCAGGATTTGGGAATCTCTGCCTGAATTCCCAGGATTTGGCTGATCCAGGATTTGGGAATCTCTCCCTAAATTCCCAGGATTTGGAGGATCCAGAAATTGGGAATCTCTCCCAGAATTCCCAAGATTTGGAGGATCCAGGATTTGGGAATCTCTCCCTGAATTCCCAGGATTTGGCTGATCCAGGATTTAGGAATCTCCCTCCAAATCCAGACGCGTCTGATCCAGAATTTGGGAATCTCTTCCTGAATTCCCAAGATTTGGAGGATCCAGGATTTGGGAATCTCTCCCCAAATCCAGGCGGGGCTTGGAGGATCCAGAATTTGGGAATTCTCAATTGCAGCCTCAGGAATTTTGGTGACTCCGAAGTCCCAGAGCCCCGAAATCCCGGGAATTCTGCATTCCATTGCCACATCCATCGGTTCTGTGCTCCCAGCGGGAATTCCGCTCCGGCTGATGGATGGGAAAGGCCCCGGCACCGGGATAATGATTTTCCCTCATTTCTCAGAGCCTTTGGATGAGGAATTCCCAGGAATTGGAGCCTTTGGATGAGGAATTCCTGGGAAGTGGAGCCTTTGGATGAGGAATTCCCAGGAATTGGAGCCTTTAAATGGAGAATTTCCAGGAATTGGAGCCTTTGAATATTGAATTCCCAGGAACTGGAGACATTGGATGAAGAATTCCCAGGAATTGGAACCTTTGGATGAGGAATTCCCAGGAATTGGCACCTTTGGATGGAGAATTCCCAGGAACTGGAGCCTTTAGATGGAGAATTCCCAGGAACTGGAATCTTTGGATGAAGAATTCCCAGGAAGTGGAGCCTTTGGATGAGGAATTCCCAGGAACTGGAATCTTTGGATGGAGAATTCCCAGGAACTGGAATCTTTGGATGGAGAATTCCCAGGAATTGGAACCTTTGGATATTGAATTCCCAGGAAGTGGAGCCTTTGGATGAGGAATTCCCAGGAACTGGAACCTTTGGATGGAGAATTCCCAGGAAGTGGAGCCTTTGGATGAGGAATTCCCAGGAATTGGAGCCTTTAAATGGAGAATTTCCAGGAATTGGAGCCTTTGAATATTGAATTCCCAGGAATTGGAGCCTTTGGATGGAGAATTCCCAGGAATTGGAAACATTGGATGGAGAATTCCCAGGAATTGGCGCCTTTGGATGGAGAATTCCTGGGAGTTGGAGCCTTTGGATGAGGAATTCCCAGGAATTGGAGCCTTTGGATGAGGAATTCCCAGGAACTGGAGCCTTTGTATGAGGAATTCCCAGGAATCAGAGACTTTAGATGGTGAATTTTGAGGAATTGGCACCTTTGGATGAAGAATTCCCAGGAACTGGAACCTTTGGATGGAGAATTCCCAGGAACTGGAGACATTGGATGAAGAATTCCCAGGAATTGGCGCCTTCGGATCAAGAATTCCCAGGAACTGGCGCCTTTGTATGAGGAATTCCCAGGAACTGGAGCCTTTGGATGAAGAGTTTCCAGAAAGTGGAGCCTTTGGATAAGGAATTCCCGGAAATTAGAACCTTTGGATGAAGAATTCCCAAGCACGGAGCAGCTGCTGCCACGGATCCGGGATTATCCCATGGATCATTCCCGACGGCAGGGAAGGAAAAAGGGGAAAAGGAGGAAAGGAAGAAGGGGGGGAAAAGGGAATAAAGAAGGAAAAAATAAGGAAAATGGAGGGGGAAGGGGAGGTGGGAAAGTGGGGAAAAGGAGGGGGAAAAAGAGGGGAAAAAAGAGGGAAAAGGGAGCAGAAAATGTGGGAAAAAGGAGGGGAAAAGAGAGAAAAAGGTGGGGAAAAATCTGGGAAAAAAGAGGAAAAAAGAGGGAGAAGGAAGGGGGGAAAGAGGGAATAAGGAGGGACAAAAGAGGGAGGAAGAGGGAAAATGGAAGGGAAGAGGAAAGGAAAAAAATAGGGAAAATGGTGGGGAAAAAAAGTGGGAAAAAATTGGGGAAAAGGAGGAAAAAGAAGGAAAAAAAGGGGAAAAAAGATGGTTAAAGGAGGGGGGAAAAGGAGGGAAAATGGTGGGAAAAAAAAAAGGGAGGAAGAGGGAAAAAAATGAGGGAAAAATAGAAGAAAAAATAGGGAGAAAAGGGGGGAAAAGTGGGGAAAAGGAGGGGGAAAATTGGATTTGTGGAGCTTCCAGGGGTTGGAAAACGGGATCAAAGCTGCTCCCGGTTTGTCCCTTTGGGTTTTCCATGGAAAAATTCCCACTCCCAGAGATTCCAGGGGTTTGGAAAACGGGACCTTCCTGGAACAAAAATCCCAGGAATGAGGAGGGAAAAAAAATTCCCTGGAGCAGGATGGGAATGGGTCGGCACAGAGCGGGAATTTTTTTTTTTTTTTCCCCCTAAAAATGATGGGAAAAAAGTTCTTGGATGGAAAAGCTGGAAAAATCTCCAGGTTTTCCATTGGCTCGCCTGGAAAAGCGCAAATTCCCGGATTTAATTCCCGCAATTTTCCAGGCATCGAGGCCCTGGAAGTGTCACGGGAGCGAAGGAAAAAATTGGGACAGGAGGGGGAGGGAAAGGGAGAATTCTGGCAGGAGAATTCTGGGCGGGAACGGCGAGGAATTCCATTATGGAACAGGTGGATTGGGAATCGGCCCCGGAATTGGGAAGGAAAATGAATTTGGAGATTTGGAATCCTGAGGCCATTCCCAGATGGATCTCCTGGGGAATTCCGGGAGTTGGGATTGGATGGGAGGAGGGAACTGCTGGGAAAACGCTGGGATCATTAACGAGCTCTGCTCCGGCGGGAAATTCTCTAAAAATCATAAGGATGAGGAGAATAAATGGAATTTATCCAGCTCAGCCCGGATCCAAGGAAAAATCCAGCCTGGATCCAGGGAAAAACCCAGCCTGGATCCAGGGAAAAATCCTGGCTGGATCTGAGGAAAATCCTGGCTGGATGCAAGGGAAAATCATTCTGGATCTGAGGAAAAATCCAGCCAGGATCCAAGGGAAAATCCATTCTGGATCCAAGGAAAATCCCAGCTGGATCCAAGGGGAAATTGAGACTGGATCCAGGGAAAGTCCTGTCTGGACCCAGGGAAAATCCTGGCTGGATCCAAGGGAAAAATCCAGGCTTTCCATCCTCGGCTGTTTGTGTTGATGGGCCGGTCCTGGCCGTGCAGAGAGAATTTTCCAAGGATTTGGGGGATTTTCCAGCAGATCCAGAACGTTCCAGTGTCCTCCTCCCATCCCACGCCTGGCAGCTCCAAGATGGAAAACCTCGGAGACGATGGGAAAAGCATCCATGGAAAAGGGATGGATCTGGTTGGATTTTCCCTTTTCCCAGGATCCAGGCGGGTCCGGGAGCTGCGATTTTCCCACCCGGACACTTTTCCCGGTTTTCCGCCCGTGGACCAGGCCCGGGTCTGTTCCCGGAATTAACGGGGCAAAAATGAGAATTCCAGGATCTGATCCGGTTAATGGAGGTGGGGAACGGAGACAGGATCGGGAATGGGGCGGGTCCATAGGGATGGGATGGGGCAGATCCATAGGGATGGGATCAGATCCATAGGGATGGGGCAGATCCATAGGGATGGGATCAGATCCATAGGGATGGGATGGGGCAGATCCATAGGGATGGGATGGGGCAGATCCATAGGGATGGGATCAGATCCATAGGGATGGGATGGAGCAGATCCATAGGGATGGGATGGATCAGATCCATAGGGATGGGATCAGATCCATAGGGATGGGATGGAGCAGATCCATAGGGATGGGATGGATCAGATCCATAGGGATGGGATCAGATCCATAGGGATGGGATGGAGCAGATCCATAGGGATGGGATGGGGCAGATCCATAGGGATGGGATGGAGCACATCCATGGGGATGGAGCAGATCCATAGGGATGGGATGGAGCAGATCCATAGGGATGGGAGCAGATCCATAGGGATGGGATGGGATCAGATCCATAGGGATGGGATGGGAGCAGATCCATAGGGATGGAGCAAATCCATAGGGATGGGATGGGGCAGATCCATAGGGATGGGGTTGTCACAGAATTTGCTGGGATGTCCCAAATGATCCAATGGGAATTTGACATCCCAGAGTCTGGGATATCCCAACCGTTCTTTGGGATTCCCTGGCCGTATTCCAGGATATCCTGTTTAAATCCCGGGATATCCCAGCCCTTTTTTGGGATGTCCTGGCCGTATTCCAGGATATCCCGACCCTTTTTTGGGATGCCCTGGCCGTATTCCATGATATCCTGGACAAATCCCAGGATATCCCAGCCCTTTTTTGGGATTCCCTGGCCGTATTCCAGGATATCCCAGCCCAACCCCGGGATGCTCCAGCCCTTCCCCCTCCCGTCCGTGTCCCGCTGCCGCCTGTTTAAATCCGTTATTCCCGTTATTCCCGCTCCGGGCGTTTAGCGCCGTGAACGGAGCCTGGGGAGCCATCAGGCAGGAAAAGCATTCCCAGGCTCTCCATCTTCCTCCGGAATTTATGGAGTCTCGGGAGTGGGATAAAGCTGCCGCCTTCCCAACAGCCGCTCGTAAATCACCGGCAGTGGCGAGGGCGTGGAGCGGCGCCTGCTCCCGGATCGCTCCTGGATTTATCCCAGATTGCTCCTGGATCTATCCCAGATTGCTCCTGGATTTATCCTGGATGATTCCCAGATTTATCCTGGATCTCTCCCAGATTTATCCCGGATTGCTCCCCGGTTTATCCTGGATAGTTCCTGGATTTATCCCAAATCACTCCCAGATTTTTCCCAAATCACTCCGAGATTTATCCCAGATTGCTCCTGGATCTATCCCAAATCATCCCCGGATTTATCCCAAATCACTCCTGGGTTTATCCTGGATAGTTCCTGGATTTATCCCAAATCACTCCCAGATTTCTCCCAAATCGCTCCTGGATTTATCCCAAATCGCTCCTGGATTTATCCCTGATCACTTCTGGATTTATCCTGAATCATGCCCAGATTTATCCTGAATCATTCCCAGATTTATCCTGGATCTCTCCCAGATTTATCCCAGATTGCTCCCAGGTTTATCCTGGATAGTTCCTGGATTTATCCCAAATCACTCCCAGATTTGTCCAAATCACTCCTGGATTTATCCTGGATATCCCAGGAATTCCAGGCTGTCATTCCTGGTTATCCCAACAATTCTGGGCTGCCATTCCCAGATATCCTGGGAATTCTGGGCTGCCATTCCCAGATTTCCCAGAGCCATTCCCAGTTAACTAAGGAATTCCAGGCTGCCATTCCTGGATATCCCACAGCAATTCCCAGATATCCCAGGGATTTCAGGCTGCCATTCCCAGATATTCCAGGAATTCCGGGCTGCCCATTCCCAGTTATCCCAACAATTCCAGGCTGTGATTCCCAGTTATCCCGGCAATTCTGGGCTGCCATTCCCAGATATCCCAGCAATTCCAAGGTGCCATTCCCAGTTATCCCAACAATTCTGGGCTGCCATTCCCAGACATCCCAGAGCCATTCCTTGATATCCCAGGACTTCCGGGCTACAATCCCCGGTTATCCCAGCAATTCCAGGCTGCCATTCCCGGATATCCCAGGAATTCTGGGCTGCCATTCCCAGTTATCCAAACAATTCCAGGTTGCCATTCCCGGATATCCCAACAATTTCAGCTTGCCATTCCCAGATATGCCAGGAATTCTGGGCTCCATTCCTGGTTATCCCAACAATTTCGAGCTGCCATTCCCAAATATCTCAGCAATTCCAGGCTGCCATTCCTGGTTATCCCAGAGCCATTCCCAAATATCCCAGCAATTCCAAGCTGCCATTCCTCGTTATCCAAGGAATTCCAGGCTGCCATTCCCAGATATCCCACAGCAATTCCCAGATATCCCAGGGATTTCAGGCTGCCATTCCCAGATATCCCAGCAATTCTGGGCTGCCATTCCCGGTTATCCCAACAATTCCAGGCTGTGATTCCCGGTTATCCTGGCAATTCTGGGCTGCCATTCCCAGATATCCTGGGAATTCCAGGCTGCCATTCCCAGTTATCCCAACAATTCCGGGCTGCTATTCCCAGATATCCCAGAGCCATTCCTTGATATCCCAGGACTTCCGGGCTACAATCCCCGGTTATCCAAGGAATTCCAGGCCTCCATTCCCAGATTTCCCAGAGCCATTCCCAGATATCCCAGCAATTCTGGGCTGGCATTCCTGGATATCCCAGAGCCATTCCCAGATATCCCAGGAATTCTGGGCTACCATTCCCAGTTATCCCAAAAATTCTGGGCTGCCATTCCCAATCATCCCAAGAATTTCAGGCTGCCATTCCCAGATATCCCAGAGCCATTCCCAGATATCCCAAGGATTTCAGGCTGCCATTCCCAGTTATCCCAACAATTCCAGGCTGCCATTCCCGGTTATCCCGGCAGTTCCGGGCTGCCATTCCCAGATATTCCGGGAATTCCAGGCTGCCATTCCTGGATATCCCAGAGCCATTCCCAGATATCCCAGGGATTTCAGGCTGCCATTTCCAGTTATCCCCAACAATTCCAGGCTGCTATTCCCAGATATTCCAGGAATTCCAGGGTGCCATTCCTGGTTATCCCGGCATTTCCGGGCTGCTGTTCCCGATCCAGCCGTGGCCGCTCCCAGCCGGCAGCGATTCCATCCCGCAGCTCCGCTGGGGACCGGGAAGTGTTGATGGAAAAACAAATTATTCCGGCTGCCGGCGCCGCTCATCAACCTGAATAATTAATGACCCTCGCTAATGAGGTGCTCGGGGCGGCCGGGAATGGGGATGGGAAAAGCTCCGGGAATGCTCGGCAGGATTCAGGGATGCTCCAAACCTCCCGGATTTTTGGGGATTTTTGGAATGTCTTTTCCCTCCCCCCCCCCCCCAGCAGGAAGGAGCTGCGAATTCCCGCTTTGGGAAGAGTTTTCCTGCCTGGGAAACAAAGCAGGGAAAGAAATTCCAGCATGGAATTCCGGGGCTCCTCTGGGATTTTGGGGTATTTTTTTTGGGGTGGTCGATCGCTGCAGGGTTTTGGGATGTTTTGTTTTCCCGCTGGGAGCAGCTGCCGGGAAAACCGGCTCGGTTTTTCCGGAAGATGGAAAAAACTGCAGCAGGTGTGAGAGCGAGAGCTGGAAAACCGGGAATGTGAAAGAAAATCGGGAAAAATCCACAACCAAACGTCCCAAGGCTGGGAATGTTCCGAGGAGTAGGAACAATGGGAGCAGGGCTGGAATTCCCAGCTGGAATTCATCCAGCTCGGCTTGCAGGGAGAGTTTGGCCAAGCTGAGCTTGGCTGAGAGCTGGAGCAGTTTGGGATATTTGGGAATTGCCCATGGAATGGGATCGGAGCAGTTTTGGGATATTTGGGAAGTGCCCATGGATATGGGATATTTGGGAATTGCCCATGGAATGGGATCGGAGCAGTTTGGGATATTTGGGAAGTGCCCATGGATGTGGGATTGGAGCAGTTTGGGATATTTGGGAAGTGCCCATGGATATGGGATATTTGGGAAGTGCCCATGGAATGGGATTGGAGCAGTTTGGGATATTTGGGAATTGCCCATGGAATGGGATCAGAGCAGTTTGGGATATTTGGGAAGTGCCCATGGATATGGGATATTTGGGAAGTGCCCATGGAAAGGGATCAGAGCAGTTTGGGATATTTGGGAAGTGCCCATGGATATGGGATCAGAGCAGTTTGGGATATTTGGGAATTGCCCATGGAATGGGATCGGAGCAGTTTGGGATATTTGGGAAGTGCCCATGGATATGGGATATTTGGGAAGTGCCCATGGAAAGGGATCAGAGCAGTTTGGGATATTTGGGAAGTGCCCAGGGAATGGGATCAGCTCTGGTTCCCCTTCCCACCGAAATCCTTCCGGGATTTTTGGGATGAGAGCAGAACGGACAGAGGGGCTCCAGGGAGGGACACTGAGGGACACTGAGGGACACAGGAGGGACACAGGAGGGACACAGGAGGGACACAGGAGGGACACAGGCCCAGGTTCAGGACAAAGCCACCCCTGGGAGGGACACGGGAGGGACACGGGAGGGACACGGGAGCGACACGAGAGCGACACGGGCCCGGGGTCAGGACAAAGCCACCCCTGAGGTGCCAGAGTGACACGGGGTGGCATGGGGTGACACAGAGTGCCAGCGGGTGACACAGGGTGACACGGGGTGCCAGTGGGTCACACGGAGTGACACAGGGTGACACGGGGTGACACGGGGTGACACAGGGTGACACAGGGTGACACGGGGTGACACGGGGTGACACAGAGTGACACGGGGTGACAGGGGGTGACACGGAGTGACACAGGGTGACACGGGGTGACACGGGGTGCCAGGGGTGACACAGGGTGCCAGGGGTGACACGGGGTGACACGGGGTGACACGGGGTGCCAGTGGGTCACACAGAGTGACACGGAGTGCCAGCAGGTGACACGGGGTGACACAGGGTGCTAGTGGGTCACACAGGGTGACACGGGGTGACACAGGGTGACACGGGGTCACACAGGGTGACACAGGGTGACACGGGGTGACACAGAGTGCCAGCAGGTGACACAGGGTGACACGGGGTGACACGGGGTGACACGGGGTGACACTGGGTGCCAGGGGTGACACAGGATGACACGGGGTGCCAGTGGGTCACACAGAGTGACACGGAGTGCCAGCAGGTGACACGGGGTGACACTGGGTGCCAGGGGTGCCAGGGGTGACACGGGGTGCCAGTGGGTGACACGGGGTGACACGGGGTGACACAGGGTGACACTGGGTGACACGGGGTGACACTGGGTGCCAGGGGTGCCAGGGGTGACACGGGGTGCCAGTGGGTGACACGGGGTGACACTGGGTGACACAGGGTGACACTGGGTGACATGGGGTGCCAGCGGGTGACACGGGGTGACACAGGGTGACACAGGGTGCCAGGGGTCACACAGGGTGACATGGGGTGACACAGGGTGACACTGGGTGACACAGGGTGACACGGGGTGACATGGGGTGACACGGGGTGACACGGGGTGACACAGGGTGCCAGGGGTCACACAGGGTGACATGGGGTGACACAGGGTGACACTGGGTGACACGGGGTGACACAGGGTGACACAGGGTGCCAGGGGTCACACAGGGTGACATGGGGTGACACAGGGTGACACTGGGTGACACAGGGTGACACGGGGTGACATGGGGTGACACGGGGTGACACGGGGTGACACAGGGTGCCAGGGGTCACACAGGGTGACATGGGGTGACACAGGGTGACACTGGGTGACACGGGGTGACACAGGGTGACACAGGGTGCCAGGGGTCACACAGGGTGACATGGGGTGACACAGGGTGACACTGGGTGACACAGGGTGACACTGGGTGACACGGGGTGACACAGGGTGACACAGGGTGCCAGGGGTCACACAGGGTGACATGGGGTGACACAGGGTGACACTGGGTGACACAGGGTGACACGGGGTGACATGGGGTGACACGGGGTGACACGGGGTGACACAGGGTGCCAGGGGTCACACAGGGTGACATGGGGTGACACAGGGTGACACTGGGTGACACGGGGTGACACAGGGTGACACAGGGTGCCAGGGGTCACACAGGGTGACATGGGGTGACACAGGGTGACACTGGGTGACACAGGGTGACACTGGGTGACACGGGGTGACACAGGGTGACACTGGGTGCCAGGGGTGACACGGGGTGACATGGGGTGACACAGGGTGACACAGGGTGACACGGGGTGACACAGGGTGCCAGGGGTGACACGGGGTGACACAGGGTGACACAGGGTGACACGGGGTGACACGGGGTGCCAGGGGTGACACGGGGTGACACAGGGTGACACAGGGTGACACGGGGTGACACGGGGTGCCAGGGGTGACACGGGGTGACACTGGGTGACACAGGGTGACAGGGGGTGACCCGCGGTGCCCGTGGCGGGATCTCGGGCGCGGCTCTGAGGAGCCCGCGGGGCGGGAGCCGCACACCCAGAGCTCAGCTCCGCCTTTTGGCCGGGAATTCCGACTCCTATCCCCGAATTCCAGATTTCTATTCCTGAATCCCAGTTTTATGTCCCTGAATCCCAGCTTTTACCCCTGAATTCCGGGGTTTTATTCCCCAATCCCAGCTTTTCATCCAGGAATTCCAGGGTTTTATCCCCCAATTCCAGCTTTTATCCAGAAATTCCAGCTTTTTTTCCCCCGAATTCCAACTTTTTATTCCTGAATCCCACCTTTTTATCCCCCAATTCCAGCTTTTTATCACCGAATTCCAGATTTTTATCCCGGAATCCCAGATTTTACCCGGGAATTCCAGGGTTTTACCCACTAGTTCCGGCTTTTTATCCCCCAATCCCAGCTTTTACCTCTGAATTCTGGCTTTTTATCCCTGAATCCCAGTTTTTTATCACTCAATTCCAGTTTTTCATCCCTGAATTCCAGGGTTTTATCCAGCAATCCCAGCTTTTTGCCCCCGAATTCCAGATTTTTATCCCCGAATCTCAGCTTTGTATTCCTGAATTCCAGAGTTTAATCCAACAATTCCAGCTTTTTATCCCTGAATCCCCACTTTTTATCCTCCAATTCCAACTGTTTATCCCCAAATTCCAGCTTTATTCCCGAATCCCAGCTTTTCACCCCTGAATTCCAGCTTTTTATCGCAGAATCCCAGATTTTATCTGGGAATTCCAGCTTTTTATCCCCCAAATTCCGGCTTTTATCCCTGAATCCCAGTTTTTTACCCCCCAATCCCAGTTTTATATCCCCCAATCCCAGTTTTATATCCCCAAATCCCAGTTTCTACCCCCCAATTCCCCTTTTTTCTCCCCAATCCCATTTTTTACCCCCCAGTTCCAGTTTTATATCCCTAAATCCCAGTTTTTACTCCCCAATCCCACTTTTATATCCCCAAATCCCAGTTTTTACCCCCAATTCCCATTTTTTCTCCCCCCAATCCCAGTTTTTTACCCCCAATCCCAGTTTTATATCCCCCAATCCCAGTTTTTTCCCCCCCCAATTCCCGTTTTTTCTCCCCAATCCCAGTTTTTTCCCCCCCCAGTTCCCGTTTTTCCTCCCCAGTCCCGGCTTTTCCCGCGTTTAAACCCGTGCCGTGCCGGGCCGGGCCGGGCCGTGCCAGACGCGCCGTCTCGCACCCGCGGGGCTGGAGCGGGGCGGGGGAGGGGCGGCAGCTGCCGGCAATTAACGCGGGCGTTAATTAGCGCCGGCGGCTCCGCTCCCGCCGCCTGTCCCCGAGGGTGGCGGGGAGGGGACACTGGGTGGCCAAAGGGGTGGTGGCAGTCGCCAGATCCCCACGAGCGGGCTCTGATGCCAGTCCCTGTCCCCGAGGGTGGCGGGGAGGGGACACTGGGTGGCCAAAGGGGTGGTGGCAGTCGCCAGATCCCCACGAGCGGGCTCTGATGCCAGTCCCTGTCCCCGAGGGTGGCGGGGAGGGGACACTGGGTGGCCCAAGGGGTGGTGGCAGTCGCCAGATCCCCACGAGCGGGCTCTGATGCCAGTCCCTGTCCCCGAGGGTGGCGGGGAGGGGGACACCGGGTGGCCCAGGAGGGTGGTGGCACCTCAGAGATGGCCAAGGGGGTGGTGGCAGTCACCAGATGCCCCTGAAGGGCTCTGATGCCAGTCCCTGTCCCCAAGGGTGGTGGGGAGGGGACACTGGGTGGCCCAGGAGGGTGGTGGCGGTCACCAGATGCCCCCGGGTGGGCTCTGATCGCAATTTCTGTCCCCGAGGGTGGCAGGAAGGGGACACTGGGTGGCCCAAGGGGTGGTGGCGGTCACCAGATCCCCACGAGCGGGCTCTGATGCCAGTCCCTGTCCCCGAGGGTGGCGGGGAGGGGACACTGGGTGGCCCAGGAGGGTGGTGGCAGCCACCAGATGCCCCTGAAAGGCTCTGATCGCAATTTCTGTCCCCGAGGGTGGCAGGAAGGGGACAGGAGGTGGCCAAAGGGGTGGTGGCACCTCAGAGATGGCCAAGGGGTGGTGGCAGTCACCAGATCCCCCTGAAGGGCTCCGCTCCCAGTCCCTGTCCCCGAGGGTGGCGGGGAGGGGACACCAGGTGGCCAAAGGGGTGGTGGCACCTCAGAGATGGCCAAGGGGTGGTGGCAGTCAGCAGATCCCCACGAGCGGGTTCCTGTCCCCGAGGGTGGCGGGAAGGGGACACTGGGTGGCCCAAGGGGTGGTGGCAGTCGCAGGATGCCCCTGAAAGGCTCTGATCGCAATTTCTGTCCCCGAGGGTGGCAGGAAGGGACAAGAGGTGACCAAAGGGGTTGTGGCAGTCGCCAGATCCCCACGAGCGGGCTCTGATGCCAGTCCCTGTCCCCGAGGGTGGCGGGGAGGGGACACCAGGTGGCCAAAGGGGTGGTGGCACCTCAGAGATGGCCAAGGGGGTGGTGGCAGTCACCAGATGCCCCTGAAGGGCTCTGATGCCAGTCCCTGTCCCCAAGGGTGGTGGGGAGGGGACACTGGGTGGCCCAGGAGGGTGGTGGCGGTCACCAGATGCCCCCGGGTGGGCTCTGATCGCAATTTCTGTCCCCGAGGGTGGCAGGAAGGGGACACTGGGTGGCCCAAGGGGTGGTGGCGGTCACCAGATCCCCACGAGCGGGCTCTGATGCCAGTCCCTGTCCCCCGAGGGTGGCGGGGAGGGGACACTGGGTGGCCCAGGAGGGTGGTGGCAGCCACCAGATGCCCCTGAAAGGCTCTGATCGCAATTTCTGTCCCCGAGGGTGGCAGGAAGGGGACAGGAGGTGGCCAAAGGGGTGGTGGCACCTCAGAGATGGCCAAGGGGTGGTGGCAGTCACCAGATCCCCCTGAAGGGCTCCGCTCCCAGTCCCTGTCCCCGAGGGTGGCGGGGAGGGGACCCTGGGTGGCCCAGGAGGGTGGTGGCACCTCAGAGATGGCCAAGGGGTGGTGGCAGTCAGCAGATCCCCACGAGCGGGTTCCTGTCCCCGAGGGTGGCGGGAAGGGGACACTGGGTGGCCCAAGGGGTGGTGGCAGTCGCCAGATGCCCCTGAAGGGCTCTGATGCCAGTCCCTGTCGCCAAGGGTGGTGGGGAGGGGACAGAAGGTGGCCCAAGGGGGTGGTGGCAGTCAGCAGATCCCCCTGAAGGACTTTGATCGCAGTCCCTGTCCCCAGGGGTGGCGGGGAGGGGACAGGAGGTGGCCAAAGGGGTGGTGGCGGTCACCAGGTGCCCCTGAAGGGCTTTGATCATAATCCCTGTCCCCAAGGGTGGCAGGAAGGGGACACCGGGTGGCCCAAGGGGGTGGTGGCAGTCAGCAGATCCCCCTAAAGGGCTCCGCTCCCAGTCCCTGTCCCCGAGGGTGGGGGCAAGGGGACACCAGGTGGCCAAAGGGGTGGTGGCACCTCAGAGATGGCCAAGGGGTGGTGGCAGTCACCAGGTCCCCCCGGGTGGACTCTGATGCCAGTCCCTGTCCCCGAGGGTGGCAGGAAGGGGACACTGGGTGGCCCAAGGGGTGGTGGCAGTCGCAGGATGCCCCTGAAAGGCTCTGATCGCAATTTCTGTCCCCGAGGGTGGCAGGAAGGGGACACCACGTGGCCCAAGGGGTGGTGGCAGCTCAGAGGGACACTGGGTGGCCCAAGGGGTGGTGGCAGCTCAGAGGGACACTGGGTGGCCCAAGGGGTGGTGGCAGCTCAGAGGGACACTGGGTGGCCCAAGGGGTGGTGGCAGCTCAGAGGGACACTGGGTGGCACGCTGGGCTGGCCTGGGGATGCCGTGGTGTCCTCCCACAGAGGGTGGCACCGCGGTGACATTGTCACACCCGTCGGGGTCACAGGGCTCGGGGGAGAGGCCGCGGTGACCGGGACGTGCTGGGGACACTTTCCCTGGCCACGCTCTCGGGGACCTTGGAGGTGTCCCCAAGACATTGTCCCCACTCTGTCCCCTCCCTCCAGGATGTCACCACTAACCAGGGGACAAGTCTGGGACATGGGGACGTGCTGGGGACACTTTCCCTGGCCTGGTCCCCAAGGGCCATGTTGGGCACCTCTTGGGGACAATGGAGGTGTCCCCAAGACATTGTCCCCACTCTGTCCCCTCCCTGCTGGCTGTCACCACTAACCAGGGGACACGAGGGACAGGAAATATAAAATAAAAATGAAAAAATAAAATAAAATAAAATGAAATAAAATAAAATAAAATAAAATAAAATAAAATAAAATTAAATAAAATTAAATTAAATTAAATATGAAAAAATAAAATTAAATTAACTATGAAAAATAAAATTAAAAATGAAAAAATAAAATAAATACATAAAATAAAATAAAATATGAAAAAATAAAATAAAATAAAATAAAATAAAATAAAAGCTGATAAATAAAAGGGGTTGATAAATAAAAAGAGGTTAATAAATAAAAGAGTGGTTGATAATAAAATAAAATAAAATAAAATATAAAATAAAATAAAAAATGAAATTAAATGAAATGAAATGAAATAAAATAAAATAAAATAAAATAAAATAAAATAAAATAAAGGCTGAGAAATAAAAGGGGTTGATAAAAAAGTGCTTAGTAAATAAAAGAGTGGTTGATACAATAAAATAAAAGAGAGGCTGATAAATTAAATACAAGGAGTTGATAAATCAAATAAAAGGGGTTGATAAATTAAATAAAACTTGATAAATTAAAGAAAGGGGGTTGATAAATTAAATAAAACTTGATAAATTAAATAAAAGTGGAGTTGATAAATCAATAGAAGTGCTTGATGAATTAAATAAAAGGGGCTGAGAAATTCAATAAAAGGAGTTGATAAATACAATAACAGCGGCTGAGAAATGAAATAAAATGATAAAATAGAATAAAATAGAATAAAATAAAATAAAAGAATAAAATGAAATCAAATAAAATGAATTAAAATGAAATGAAATAAAGTAAAAAAAACGAAATAATGATATGAAAAAAATAAAATAAAATAAAATAAAATAAAATAAAATTTAAAATAAAATAAAATAAAATAAAATAAAATAAAATAAAATAACGGAAGGGGCAGCAGGAGCAGCTCGTGCATTATGCAGGAGCCAGGGGAGGCAATTACGGGCCCGGGATCAATCCGTGTGGCCGGGGCTGCTTCCGTGGAAAATGGGAATGGGCTCCTTTTCAGTGGAAAAATGGGAATGCGGCTCCTTTGCCATGGAAAAATGGGAATGCAGCTCCTTTCCAATGTTAAAATGGGAAAGCAGCTCCTTTTCCATGGAAAATCCAGCTCCTTTTCCTTGGAAAATGGGAAAAGCGGCTCCTTTGCCATGGAAAATGGGAATGGGCTCCTTTGCCATGGAAAAATGGGAATGTGGCTCCTTTGCCATGGAAAATCCAGCTCCTTTTCCATGGAAAATGGGAATGGGCTCCTCTGCCATGGAAAATCCAGCTCCTTTTCCATGGAAAATGGGAATGGGCTCCTCTGCCATGGAAAATGGGAAATCTGGCTCCTTTGAAATGGAAAATGGGAAAAGCGGCTCATTTGCCATGGAGAATGGGAATGCAGCTCCCTTTCCATGGAAAACCAGGAAAAGCAGCTCATTTTCCCTGGAAAAATGGGAATGTAGCTCCTTTGCCATGGAAAACCCAGCTCCTTTTCCATGGAAAATGGGAAAAGCGGCTCCTTTGCCACGGAAAATGGGAAATCCAGCTCCTTTGCCATGGAAAATGGGAATGGGCTCCTTTGCCATGGAAAAACCAGGAATGAGATCCTTTTCCATGGAAAATCCAGCTCTTTTTCCATGGAAAATAGGAATGCAGCTCCTTTTCCATGGAGAACTGGGAATGAAACTCCTTTTCCATGGAAAATGGGAATGCGGCTCCTTTTCAGTGGAAATATGGGAAAAGCAGCTCGAGGGTCACCACCTGCCCGCAGGATCCATTTTCCAGATCTCCCAGCCAGGATTTTCCTTTTTCCAGGGAAATGGAGCCCCCTCTGCTGCTTTCCTCCCACCCATCCATGGAAGATTCCGGAGCGGTGCCAGACTATGGCAGGGACAGGGACATGGGGTCGGGAAAAGGTGGGAATGGATGATGGATGGATGGATGGATGGATGGATGGATGGATGGATGGATGATGGATGATGGATGGATGATGGATGGATGATGGATGATGGATGGATGGATGGATGGATGGATGGATGGATGGATGGATGGATGGATGATGGATGGATGGATGGATGATGGATGGATGATGGATGATGGATGGATGGATGGATGGATGGATGGATGGATGATGGATGGATGATGGATGGATGATGGATGGATGATGGATGGATGGATGGATGGATGGATGGATGGATGGATGGATGGATGGATGATGGATGGATGATGGATGATGGATGAATGGATGTTGGATGATGGATGATGGATGGATGGATGGATGGATGGATGATGGATGGATGGATGGATGGATGGATGGATGGATGATGGATGGATGGATGGATGGATGGATGGATGGATGATGGATGATGGATGGATGGATGGATGATGGATGGATGGATGGATGGATGGATGGATGGATGGATGGATGGATGGATGGATGGATGATGGATGGATGGATGGATGATGGATGGATGGATGATGGATGATGGATGGATGGATGGATGGATGGATGGATGGATGGATGGATGATGGATGATGGATGGATGGATGGATGATGGATGGATGGATGATGGATGGATGGATGATGGATGATGGATGGATGGATGGATGGATGGATGATGGATGGATGATGGATGGATGGATGGATGATGGATGGATGATGGATGGATGATGGATGGATGGATGGATGGATGGATGGATGGATGGATGGATGGATGGATGGATGGATGGATGGATGGATGGATGGATGGATGGATGGATGGATGGATGGATGGATGGATGGATGGATGGATGGATGGATGGATGGATGGATGGATGGATGGATGGATGGATGGATGGATGGATGGATGGATGGATGGATGGATGGATGGATGGATGGATGATGGATGATGGATGGATGGATGGATGGATGGATGGATGGATGGATGGATGGATGGATGGATGGATGGATGGATGATGGATGGATGGATGGATGGATGGATGGATGGATGGATGATGGATGATGGATGGATGGATGGATGGATGGATGGATGGATGGATGATGGATGGATGGATGATGGATGATGGATGGATGGATGGATGATGGATGGATGGATGGATGGATGGATGGATGGATGGATGGATGGATGGATGGATGGATGGATGGATGGATGGATGGATGGATGGATGGATGGATGGATGGATGGATGGATGGATGGATGGATGGATGGATGGATGGATGATGGATGGATGGATGGATGGATGATGGATGGATGGATGGATGATGGATGGATGATGGATGGATGGATGGATGGATGATGGATGGATGGATGGATGGATGGATGATGGATGGATGGATGGATGGATGGATGGATGGATGGATGGATGATGGATGGATGATGGATGGATGGATGATGGATGGATGGATGATGGATGATGGATGGATGATGGATGGATGATGGATGGATGGATGGATGGATGGATGGATGGATGGATGATGGATGGATGGATGGATGGATGGATGGATGATGGATGATGGATGGATGGATGGATGGATGATGGATGGATGGATGATGGATGGATGGATGGATGGATGGATGGATGGATGGATGGATGGATGGATGGATGGATGGATGGATGGATGGATGGATGGATGGATGATGGATGGATGGATGGATGGATGGATGGATGGATGGATGGATGGATGGATGGATGGATGGATGGATGGATGATGGATGATGGATGGATGGATGGATGGATGATGGATGGATGGATGGATGGATGGATGGATGGATGGATGGATGGATGGATGATGGATGGATGATGGATGGATGATGGATGATGGATGGATAGAGGATGGATGATGGATGGATGGATGGATGATGGATGATGGATGGATGATGGACGGATGGATGGATGATGGATGATGGATGGATGATGGATGGATGGATGATGGATGATGGATGGATGATGGACGGATGGATGGATGATGGATGCAATCCCAGCATCCCAGGGAATTCCAGGGATTTGGGGAGGGAAAGGGAGCCTGGAAAAGTGCTGGGAGATCCCTGAGAGAATGGGACATGGATTGGGATCTTCTTTTTGGGATACTCCAAGGTCCTGGAAGCATCTTGGCCCCACTTCTCACCCCTGTATATCCCCAAAATCCCCCATTCCTTCTTCCAGGAGTTCCTAGACATTCCCAAATCCCCCATTCCCATTTCCAGGGGTTCCTGGGCATTCCTAAATCCCCCATTCCCAAAACCCCCATTTCCACCTCCAGGGGGTTCTGGGACATTCCCAAATCCCCCATTCCCAAAACCCCCATCCCCACCTCCAGGGGGTTCCTGGACATTCCCAAATCCCCCATTCCCAATCCCCCATTCTCGTTTCCATGGAGTTTGGATCCTCTCCCTCCCCCTCTCCCTGAGATTCAGGGCTGACCTTGGAGCCGGGACCGAGGCTCCAATTAAGGTAATTAATGCAATTAGAGGCTCCGGGCCCTCCCCGCTCCTTTCAGCGCCCACAAAGCTCCTCAAGGCCGCGGCACCACAGCTGCTCCCGCGGGGGCGGGGCTGGCCTGTCCCTTGTCCCCAGCTGTGGGGTCCCCTGTCCCCACCTGCCCTGTCCCCTGTCCCCATGGCTGCCGTGTCCCCCTGTCCCCACCTGCCCTGTCCCCTGTCCCCATGGCTTCCCTGTCCCCCTGTCCCCACCTGCAGTGTCCCCTTGTCCCTATGGCTGCTGTGTCCTCTGTCCCCACCTGCCCTGTCCCCTGTCCCCATGCTGCCGTGTCCCCTTCTCCCACCTGTGGTGTCCCCCCATGGCTTCCCTGTCCCCTGTCCCCATGGCTGCCCTGTCCTCTGTCCCCATGGCTGCCCTGTCCCCTGTCCCCATGGCTGACCTGTCCTCTGTCCCCACCTGCCCCGTCCCCTGTCCCCATGCTGCCGTGTCCCCTTGTCCCACCTGTGGTGTCCCCCCATGGCTTCCCTGTCCCCTGTCCCCATGGCTGCCCTGTCCTCTGTCCCCATGGCTGACCTGTCCTCTGTCCCCACCTGCCCTGTCCCCTGTCCCCATGGCTACTGTGTCCCTTTGTCCCACCTGTGGTGTCCCCCCATGGCTGCCTTGTCCCCCTGTCCCCACCTGCAGTGTCCCCTTGTCCCCATGGCTTTGGTGTCCTCCCATGGCTTCCCTGTCCCCCTGTCCCCACCTGCCCTGTCCCCCTGTCCCTACCTTTGGTGTCTCCTTGTCCCTGGCCTGCAGGGGAATAAATATAAAATATAAAATATAAAATATAAAATATAAAATATAAAATATAAAATATAAAATATAAAATATAAAATATAAAATATAAAATATAAAAGTAAAATAAAATAAAAAATAAAAAATCATTTAAAAAATTAAAAATAAAAATAAAAATAAAAATAAAAATAAAAATACAATACAATAAATAAAATAAAATAAAATAAAATAAAATAAAATAAAATAAAATAAAATAAAACACAAATCCAGGCTCCCCGATGCCCCTGCCCTCCCCCTCAGCATCCCACAGGGATGAGGCTGGAGCAGCCCCGGGCTGGAATATCGGGAGCGCTGGGAAAAGTGGGATAAGGGCCCAGGAAATGGATCTGCCTGCCGGGATAATAACTCGGGATGGGATAAATCCTTGTCTTTTCTCTCTTATTGTCCCTTATCATCCTTTATCAACCCTTATCATCCCTGATCACCTCTTATCATCCCTTACCATTCCTTACAATCAACTGTCATCTCTTATCGTCCCTTGTCATCCTGTATCACCCCTTATCACCCTTGTCATCCCTTATCAACCCTTATCAACCCTTATCAACCCTTATCATCTCTAATTGTCCCCTACCTTCCCTTTCTGCCTTTATCTTCCATTACCTCCCCTTATCTCCTCTTATCTCCCCATATCCCCCATTATCTTTGCTTATCAACTCTTTTAATCCCATATCATCCCTTATCATGCCTTATCAACGTTTATCATCATTATCACTCCTTATCATTCCTTATCATCCCTTATCACCCCTTATCACCTCTGAGCCTCTCTTATCATGCCTTATCATCCCATAATGATAAAGACAGAGAATCCATCCTGGGACATCTCCCATGGAATGGGATGGAGAATCCATCCTGGGACATCAATGGGAATGGGATGGAGAATCCATCCTGGGACATCTCCCATGGAATGGGATGGAGAATCCATCCTGGGACATCTCCATGGAATGGGATGGAGAATCCATCCTGGAATATCTCCATGGAATGGGATGGAGAATCCATCCTGGGACATCAATGGGAATGGGATGGAGAATCCATCCTGGGACATCTCATGAAATGGGATGGAGAATCCATCCTGGAACATCAACAGGAATGGGATGGAGAATCCATCCTGGGACATCTCCTATAGAATGGGATGGAAAATCCATCCTGGAAAATCTCCCATGGAATGGGATGGAGAATCCATCCTGGGACATCTCATGGAATGGGATGGAGAATCCATCCTGGAACATCTCATGGAATGGGATGGAGAATCCATCCTGGGACATCAATGGGAATGGGATGGAGAATCCATCCTGGGACATCTCATGGAATGGGATGGAGAATCCATCCTGGGACATCTCCTATGGAATGGGATGGAGAATCCATCCTGGAACTTCTCCTATGGAATGGGATGGAGAATCCATCCTGGGACATCTCCTATGGAATGGGATGGAAAATCCATCCTGGAACATCTCCATAGAATGGGATGGAGAATCCATCCTGGGACATCAATGGGAATGGGATGGAGAATCCATCCTGGGACATCTCATGGAATGGGATGGAGAATCCATCCTGGGACATCTCCCATGGGAATGGGATGGAGAATCCATCCTGGGACATCTCCCATGGGAATGGGATGGAGAATCTATCCTGGAACATCATTGGCAATGGGATGGAGAATCCATCCTGGGACATCATTGGCAGTGGGATGGAGAATCCATCCCAGAGAATCCTGGGAAAAAATCCATAGTGTTCTCATTTCCTTTGACCCTAAATCCAGAACATTCCCTTTCCTTGAACCCTAAATCCAGAACCTTCCTGGACCCTAAATCCCGACCGTTCCCATTCCAGGCCTGTGTCCCCAGGGATGTCCCCACCCCGTTGGTGACAGGACTTGGGGCACCCCCAGCGCTTTTGGGGTTCCCAGGATGCCCCAAAGCAACAACGAGACCCCTAAAGGTTCCGCCGGCCCCATTAAACCGGGGGGGGTTATTTAATGAACCGAGCCAATTAACAGGCAATTAATTGATCCAGATGGCCGGGACAGCGCAGATAAAGGGTCCCGAAACACCCCATAATTAATGAGCCCAAACACCCCATAATTAATGAGCCCCAAGCACCCTATAATTAATTAATGAGCCCCAAGCACCCCGTAATTATCGGTGCCAATCCTAATGAGGCCCTCATTAGCATTCCAAGCCCTGTCCCCTCATCAATTCCGGGATAATTAACCCCCAGAGCCTGGAATGGGATTTGGGATCAAGGGGATCAAAAGTCCAGGAACAAATCCCGATTCCCCTGCAGCAGGGGCTGCCCCATTCCCTAAAGTCTGCCATGAAATCCCAGCTTTTTCCCCCCAAAAAAAACCCTACAAGGGCTGGGGAGGAGCTGGGGGGTGGGACTGGGGTTTGGGGTTTGGGATTTGGAGTTTGGGATTTGGGGTTTGGGATTTGGAGTTTGAGATTTGGGGGTTGGGGTTTGGCATTTGTGGTTTGGGGTTTGGATTTGGGGTTTGGGGTTTGGAGTCTGGGATTTGAGGTTTGGGATTTGGGATTTGTGGGTTGAGGTTTGGGATTTGGGGTTTGGAATTTGGGGTTTGGGGTTTGGGGTTTGGTGTTCGACATTTTGACTTGGGGTTTGGCATTTGGGGTTTGGGATTTGGGGGTTGAGGTTTGGGATTTGGGATTTGGGATTTGGGTCAGGCAGGTGACAGCAATGGGGACAGGGATGGCGAGGATTGGGATGTGGGATTCACCTCGTTCAGGGAATAAACGGGAATTTTTGGGTTTTCACTTCCTGGGGGTGTTATTCCTGGAAATTATTTGGGATTTTGCATCCCCCCAGGCCGAGGGGACCAGGAGGGACGATGACCCCACAACATCCCACAGCAATCCCCCGAAAACCTCACAGCCGCATCTCGCTTTTCCTGGAACCGGGACAAACCACAAGGAATTAGGGCCGGGATTTGGTTACAAAAGCGGCTCCTTACAAAACCAACCTTCCCCTAATCCCCGATCCCAACAAAAACGCGGCCATTTGGGGGATTTGGAGCTGCGGGGGGCCTCCAGCTGTTCCCAGATGTTCCCCGCCGCCCCACAGCCGCGCGCCACCCCATTACCCCCATTCCCAGAAACCCCGCTGCGCCCCGGCAGGACCCCAAGAGAAATCCTTTTCCCGGATAAAAGGGGGATTTCCATATTAATGGGGCACGCGCTGCCGCCCCATTCCCGGCTTTTCCCCGCTACGCCCGGCCTGGCCAGGCAGGAGTTAAGCCGCGCCTAGCTGGGCTGGGGGAAGGGAAGGCCGGCGGCAGAAAGGGAGGGCGGTTTTCCTGCCCTCAGCTCTTTGGGGTTTTTTTTTTTTCTTTTTTTTTTTGTCCCCGTTTCCATGAAAAGCTCCCGCCTGTCACATCCATCGCGGCTCGGCGCTAATTGCAGGGGGGTGGCGATGTCACCGCGCCAGGGGACACACGCGACAGCCGGGGCGGGCGCGGGGCAGCGGGAATCAACGGGAATTTCAGCGGGGATTTTTGGGGTTTTCCCTTCCTGGGGCGTCCGGGATGTGCTGGGATGGAGCAGCGGGAATAAATGGGAATTTTAACGGGGATTTTGGGGGATTTTGGACATCTCCAGGATGTGCTGGCCGTGGGTTGTCCTTGGGGAATGAAATGGGAATTTTGGGGAAATGGGAATTTATCCCCTTCCTGGGGATATCCGGGATGTGCTGGGATGGAGCAGCAGGAATCAATGGGAATTTTAACAGGGATTTTGGGGGTTTTGCTCTCCTGGGGGTGTCCGGGATGTGCTGACCATGGGGTCTCCTTGGGGGATGAAACAGAAATTTTGGGGTTTTCCCTTCCCTGGGGTGTCCAGGATGTGCTGGGTTGGAGAAATGGGAATTTCAATGGGAATTTTGGGGTTTTCTCTTCCTGTGGGCGTCCGGGATGTGCTGAGATGGAGCAGCGGGAATCAATGGGAATTTCAACAGGAATTTTTAGGGATTTGCTGTCCTGGGGGTGTCCGGGATGTGCTGACCATGGGGTCTCCTTGGGGGATAAAACAGGAATTTTGGGGTTTTCCCTTCCTGGGGATAACTGGGATGTGCTGGCCACGGGTTGTCCTTGGGGAATGAAATGGGAATTCTGGGGTTTTCCCTTTCTGGGATGTGCTGGCCGTGGGTTCTTTGGGGTGTGCGGGGGCTTTGTCGATGTTTGGGATCAGAGAGGGGAAGGAGCTGCCTGAATTGGATCCCTCCCCCATTCCCTGCCCCAATCCTGAATCCAGCCCCCATTCTCTGCCAAAATCCCAAATCCATCCCCCATTCCCTGCCCCAAACCCTAAATCCATCTCCCACTCCCTGCCCCTTCAAAATCCCATTCCCTGCCCCAAACCCCAAATCCATCCCCCATTCCCTGCCCAAAATCCTGCCTCCATCCCCCATTTCCTGCCCCTTCCCAATCCTATTCCCTGCCCCAAATCCCAGATCCATCCTTCATTCCTTGCCCCTTCCCAATCCTCTCCTGGCCCCAAATCCCAACTCCATGCCCCATTCCCTGCTCCAAACCCCAAATCCATCCCCTGTTCCCTGCCATAATCCTGAATCCATGCCCCATTCCCTGCCCCAAATCGCGGATCCATCCCCCATTCCCTGCCCCAATCCTGAATCCATGCCCCATTCCCTGCCCCAAATCCCAAATCCATGCCCCATTCCCTGCCCCAGTCCCGGCTCCTGCTGGCCCTCCCTGTCCCTCAGGCTGCCAGACAAAGCCACCAAGGTGCCTTGGGGACATTCCCGCTGCCACCACAGCCCTGCTGCCAGTGCAGCTCTGAGTGCTCCAGATCCCAATCCCGATCCTGATCCCAATCCCGATCCCGATCCCTCTCCCGCTCCCGCTCCCAATCTCGATTTTAATCTGAATTTTCCCAGGTTTGAGTGGGGCCGAGGGAGCCTCGTGTGACCCCGATCCCGGGGTTTGGGAACAAGGCCGGCCTTGTGCCGGGCCGGGATTTTGGGATTTCGGGATTTTGGAAGGGCTGCTCCCCCTCCTGCTCATTAAGCAGCTGGGTGTTAATTAACCCCATGAGGAGTGGCTTCCCAGGCTCCTCCATTTGGGATTTCTCCGTCCCACGGAGCTCCGTGCGCTGCTGAGGCCTGGCAGAGTCACTCTGTTCCCACAAAACCCACCTGGTGGGAACGGGATCCCCAAAACCCACCTGGCAGGAATGGGATCCCCCAAATTCCCCTGGTGGGAATGGGATTCCCCCAAATCCACCTGGCAGGAATGGGATCCCCCAAATTCCCCTGGTGGGAACGGGATCCCCAAAACCCACCTGGCGGGAATGGGATCTCCCCAATATCCACCTGGTGGGAACGGGATCTCCCCAGTATCCATCTGGTGGGAACAGGGCTCGGTGTGACCCCACTGTAGGGCTGCATGTGACCTCATTGTAGGGCTGGGTGTGACCCCACTGTGGGGCTGGGTGTGACCCTACAGGGTCTGGGTGTGACCCCATTGTGGGGCTGGGTGTGACCCCACTGCAGAACTGGGTGTGACCCCATTGTGGGGCTGGGTGTGACCCCACTGCAGAACTGGGTGTGACCCCATTGTGGGGCTGGGTATGATCCTACAAGGTCTGGGTGTGACCCCACTGTGGGGCTGGGTGTGACCCCATTGTGGGGCTGGGTGTGACCCCATTGTGGGGCTGGGTGTGACCCCACTGTGGGGCTGGGTGTGACCCTACAGGGACAGGGTGTGACCCCACTGTGGGGCTGGGTGTGACCCCATTGTGGGGCTGGGTGTGACCCTACAGGACTGGGTGTGACCCCACTGTGGGGCTGGGTGTGACCCTACAGGGACAGGGTGTGACCCCATTGTAAGGCTGGGTGTGACCCCAGTGTGGGGTTGGGTGTGACCCCAGTGTGGGGCTGGGTGTGACCCTACAGGGTCTGGGTGTGACCCCACTGTACGGCTGGGTGTGACCCCAGCGTGGGGCTGGGTGTGACCCCATTGTGGGGCTGGGTGTGACCCCAGTGTGGGGCTGGGTGTGACCCCAGTGTGGGGCTGGGTGTGACCCCACTGTGGGGCTGGGTGTGACCCCAGCGTGGGGCTGGGTGTGACCCCATTGTGGGGCTGGGTGTGACCCTACAGGGACAGGGTGTGACCCCATTGTGGGGCTGGGTGTGACCCCATTGTGGGGCTGGGTGTGACCCCATTGTGGGGCTGGGTGTGACCCTACAGGACTGGGTGTGACCCCACTGTGGGGCTGGGTGTGACCCTACAGGGTCTGGGTGTGACCCCATTGTGGGGCTGGGTGTGACCCCAGTGTGGGGCTGGGTGTGACCCTAGAGGATCTGGGTGTGACCCTACAGGGTCTGGGTGTGACCCTACAGGGCTGGGTGTGACCCCACAAGCGGGAGGCGATCCCTCGGGATTTAGGGATCCGGACCCGCCTCCCGCCGGGTGTGACCCTGCAGGGAACATTTTAGGGGCGCGGAGCATCGCCCCCATCCCGAACCCCGCGGTTTGCGCCTTCCTCCCGCCTCTTCCCCCTCCCGCCGCTCGGGAGCTGCCGGAGGGAGGGAGGGAGGAAGGGAGGGAGGGAGCCGCGACCTTCTCCTCCCCGCGCCTCAAGTGCCTCCGCGGCATCTTCAAACTCGCCGTTGCCGCGGCAACCGGAGCTCCGGGCCGCGCTTTTGTTCCCAAAACCGCGGAGGAGGGAGCGGGGCAGGGCCGGAGCTGCGGGAGCTCCGCTGGGGCCGCTCCTTCCCCGGGAAAGGCAGCGCTCGGGGGGTGGTAGAGCTCCTTCCCCGGGAAGGGCAGAGCTTGGGGTCAGAGCTCCATCTCCGGGAAGGGCAGAGCTCCATCCCCGGGAAGGACAGAGCTCCATCCCCGGGAAGGGCAGAGCTCGGGGGGCAGAGCTCCATCTCCGGGAAGGGCAGAGCTCCATGCCCAAGAAGGGCAGAGCTCCATGCCCAAGAAGGGCAGAGCTCCATCCCTGGGAAGGGCAGAGCTTGGGGGGCAGAGCTCCATCCCCGGGAAGGGTAGAGCTCGGGGTGTGGCAGAGCTTGGGGGGTGGCAGAGCTCCATCCGCGGGAAGGGCAGAGCTCCATGCCCGGGAAGGGCACAGCTCCATCCCCGGGAAGGGCAGAGCTCCATGCCCGGGAAGGGCAGAGCTCCATGCCCAGGAAGGGCAGAGCTCCATGCCCGGGAAGGGCACAGCTCCATCCCCGGGGGGGCACAGCTCCATGCCCAGGAAGGGCAGAGCTCCATCCCTGGGAAGGGCACAGCTCCATGCCCGGGAAGGGCAGAGCTCCACCCCGGGAAGGGCACAGCTCCATGCCCGGGAAGGGCAGAGCTCCATCCCCGGGGGGCACAGCTCCATGCCCGGGGGGGCACAGCTCCATGCCCGGGAAGGGCACAGCTCCATCCCCGAGAAGGGCACAGCTCCATGCCCGGGAAGGGCAGAGCTCCATCCCCGGGAAGGGCACAGCTCCATGCCCGGGAAGGGCACATCTCAATCCCCGGGAAGGGCAGAGCTCCATGCCCGGGAAGGGCAGAGCTCCATGCCCAGGAAGGGCACAGCTCCATGCCCGGGAAGGGCAGAGCTCCATGCCCGGGGGGGCACAGCTCCATCCCCGGGAAGGGCAGAGCTCCATGCCCGGGAAGGGCACAGCTCCATGCCCGGGAAGGGCACATCTCAATCCCCGGGAAGGGCAGAGCTCCATGCCCGGGAAGGGCACATCTCAATCCCCGGGAAGGGCACAGCTCCATGCCCGGGAAGGGCAGAGCTCCATGCCCGGGGGGGCACAGCTCCATCCCTGGGAAGGGCAGAGCTCCATGCCCGGGAAGGGCACAGCTCCATGCCCGGGAAGGGCAGAGCTCCATGCCCGGGAAGGGCACATCTCCATGCCCGGGAAGGGCACAGCTCCATGCCCGGGGGGGCACAGCTCCATCCCCGGGAAGGGCACAGCTCCATGCCCGGGAAGGGCAGAGCTCCATGCCCGGGAAGGGCACAGCTCCATGCCCGGGGGGGCACAGCTCCATCCCCGGGAAGGGCACAGCTCCATGCCCGGGAAGGGCAGAGCTCCATGCCCGGGAAGGGCAGAGCTCCATCCCCGGGGGGGCAGGGCTGCAGCCGGGCCCGGGCTCAGAGCTCCGGCCGGCCCCGAGCACGGATCCAGCTGATGGAGCACAGGTCGCTCCGTGCGCTGAATTTTGATGGCGCTCCGGAGCAGAATTCCCTGGATCAACAGGCCATAAATAAAATATCATGGAAAGGAGGCCGGCAGAATTGCAGGTGGGCTGTGGGGCGCTGGATTGTCAGCAAAACCAGCGTGGTTTTCCAGGAATTCTGCATTTATCCTGCCCTGGGCTGTTCCTGCACGGGAGGGACCCCCCAGTTTGGGTGGGCAGCGGCATGGATTTGGGATTTGAGGTTTTGGGAAGGAAATCCTTGCGCCCGGCATGGATTTGGGATTTGAGGTTTTGGGAAGGAAATCCCTGCCCCAGCATGGATTTGGGATTTGAGGTTTCGGGAAGGAAACCCCTGCCCTGGCATGGATTTGGGATTTGAGGTTTCGGGAAGGAAACCCCTGCCCCAGCATGGATTTGGGATTTGAGGTTTCGGGAAGGAAACCCCTGCCCACTCCCCAGTCGCCGCCGTTTCCCGGGGATGTTTCCCTAATTTAAACGTTTCTGTGGGGTTTCAAGGGATGAACACAAACACAGCCGCCGGGAATTTGTGGGATTGGCGGATCCCGCATCCCTGGCACTGCCGGGAGCCCGAGGAATGATTAATCCCGGCCATCTGGCCTGGCCGCCAGCCTCCTCCTCCTCCTCCTCCTGCTCCTGCTTTTCCTCCTCCTCCTCCTCCTCCTCCTCCTCCTCCACATCCCTGAGGGCTCTCCCCCACACGCCCTGCCTCAGTTTCCCCACCTGTAGGCCGCGCTTTGTTCCCGGGGGGATGAATTCCTCCTGCCTGGGGGGGAAATGTTGGGAAAGGCCGGGAGGAGGAGGAGGAGGAGGAGGAGGGGAAGGAGGGGGGAGTGCGGCCGCTCCGCTTCCAGAGGTTAATGGCTTTCCCTGGGCTCGGGATAATGGGATTCCAGGATCCCGCGCGTCCTCTCGCCTGTCGCTTCCCATCAGACCCGCGCTTGGCTTCACCTTCAGCAGGACACCCCCTCCGCACGCGTTTGGTGTTGCTTTTTTTTTGGGATCCCGCGGGTTTAACCCTTCCCTGGCATCACGGAGAGCTGGAATTCCTGGCCAGGACTTGGGGATTCTGCAGGGATCCACCTGTGGGAGCGCTGGCTGCTCCCATGGCGCCCAAAGCCACTTTGCCGCCAAAAAAAAGATGGATTTGGGCACGCTGGGCACAAACCAAAGCCGCGGGGATGCAGAGAGCCGCATCCCAGCCGCCCTCCCAGCGCCAGGCTCCGGCAATTCGGGATACATTTCTTCCCGGGATAAATTCATTTTCGGGCTCTTTCCCTTGGGGGATTCTCCCGCTCATCCCTTGGGATTGCCTCCCCCCACTCCCGGCCCCGCCCGTGCCAAGGATCCCGGCGGGATGAAGGCGGCTCCTTCCCCCTCCTCCTCCTCCTCCTCCTCCTCCTCCTCGTCCTCCTCCCCCCCAGCCGGTCCCTTTGTTGTGCCGCTCCAGGTGGCCGCGGGTGGCGGTGCCAAAACGTCCTCGCGGCTCAGAGCGCGGGCGGTGACATCGCCCACGGAGCCGCCATCTGTCCCCGGCCCGGCCCTCGGCCGCCGCCCGGGGCGCACCGGGAGCGCCGCCGCCGCCGTGCCGGTGGCCGGAGCCAGGTGGGCGACAAGCGGGGTCAAATCCGCGCCGCGTCCCCGAGTTTGGCTTTTTGTCCCCTGCTGGGGCTGGAGCGGGGCCATCTCCAGGGCCGCGCGTGCGGGGATGAGGCCGGGAAAAGCCGCCGGAATTCGGCGGATTCGGGCAGGTCCCCCCCTCCCCTAAACTGGACTTCCCGAGGGCTGGGAAAGGACGGGAGCGACCGGAGGGTGCCGAGCGTCTTCCCAAGGATTCCCGGCGTCCAAACCCGGCTGTGTCCCTGCCAAAAATCCCTCGGGAAGCGCTGGCAAATTCCTGGTGCCGATCCCGCACTGCCCATCCCGGGGCACGGAGCTTCCCAACCCTCCTGCCCAAGGCTGGACAAAGCACGGCCGCGGCTCTCCAGGATCCCATCCCAAAGATGGAGCAGAGGGAGACCCCGGCGCTCTCCCAGCCTCCCCGGGAAGCGGGAATGTGCTGCCGTGGAAAGGGATCTCGTTCCTGGAGGAGCAGCGTCGGGAAGGAGCTGCTGTCGATAAATTCCCGGCGCTGGGATGATGGTGGCAGGGCTGACCTTTGGAAAGGCCACTGCAGGGGACAGGCCGATGTCGTTCCTGACGAGCCGATGGCAATCCCGATGATGGATTGCGGATCTGGGGATGGACGCGCTTCCCACTGTTCTGTATCAGCGGGAATTCCAGCTTGGGAAGGGGTTTGAGGGTGACAGACGGACACCGACTGCCTTCCCAAGATCTGAGTCCCCCACAAATCCCAAAGTCCCTCACAAATCCCAAATTCCCCATTTTATTCTGGGAAATGGATGGATGGATGATGGATGGATGGATGGATGGATGATGGATGGATGATGGATGATGGATGGATGATGGATGGATGGATGATGGATGGATAGGGGATGGATGGATGGATGATGGATGATGGATGATGGATGGATGATGGATGGATGGATGGATGATGGATGGATGGATGATGGATGATGGATGATGGATGGATGGATGGATGGATGATGGATGGATGGATGGATGGATGGATGGATGATGGATGGATGATGGATGGATGGTGGATGGATGATGGATGGATGGATGGATGATGGATGGATGGATGATGGATGGATGAATGATGGATGGATGATGGATGGATGGATGATGGATGGATGGATGGATGGATGGATGATGGATGGATGGATGGATGATGGATGGATGGATGATGGATGGATGAATGATGGATGGATGATGGATGGATGGATGATGGATGGATGGATGGATGGATGATGGATGATGGATGGATGGATGATGGATGGATGGATGGATGGATGGATGGGTGGATGATGGATGGATGGTGGATGGATGATGGATGGATGGATGGATGGATGATGGATGGATGGATGATGGATGGATGAATGATGGATGGATGATGGATGGATGGATGATGGATGGATGGATGGATGATGGATGATGGATGATGGATGGATGGATGATGGATGATGGATGATGGATGGGTGGATGATGGATGGATGGATGGATGGATGGATGGATGGATGGATGGATGATGGATGGATCCATGGATCCATGGATCCATGGATGGATGATGGATGATGGATGGATCCATGGATCCATGGATCCATGGATCAGGGTTTCTGGGATGCAGGCCCCCCCTCCAGGCCTGGATGACCATCCTGGCACAGAATTCCCAAACAATCCCACAGCAAGCTGGGATCTCTCCAACCCCAGCCCCACGCCTCTGGCTGACACCGGGACAATCCCAAACCCTCTGAGATCTCATGGAAAACCCAATCCCGCCTTTCCTCCGCCTCCCCCAGGCACTGAGATCCGAACCGGGACCATCCCGGGCGTGCGATCCCGGGAATGCTGAATCTGGCCGCTGGGAGCAACAGGAATAAGGACAGGGACAAGGACAGGGACAAGGTCAAGGACAAGGACAGGGACTGGGACAGGGACAAGGCCGAAGGTCTCTGGAGCTGCCACCCCCTCTCCAGCCCCACCAGCGGGCTCGGATCCCGCTTTCATCCCTTGCGGACATTGTCCCGAGGCGCTGGAAAAAGCAGTGCCGCAAATCCACGGCTTTGGCTTTTCCGGGAATTTCGGCACGTGCCGCTATTCCCAGGAAAGCGCGGCGGGAGGCCGGAGGGGGAGCCGGGAGCGGGGGAAAGGCCAGGCTGCTTAACCCCGGTGACAAATGTCCATCTGTCCCCGTCCCCGGGGACGGCCTCGCTTTTCCCGGGAATCACGGCCTGGGGAAGGGCGGGATGTGCCGCCAGCCCGATCGATCTCATTTCCACATCCCCAAATCCCCTCCGCCGGCAGAATTTGGGCATGGAGCGGCTCTGGAATGAGGAGGGAAAAGGGGGATTCGTGTGATGAATTATTCACGGCGCCGGGATTAATCCCGAGCGCTTCCAGCTGGCGCTAAATTATCGCTCCTGGTCATGCGGGGAAAACGCCTTTGGAATTCATTTCCCTGATTATTGTTTGGATCTGAGAGCTGCCAGGGGCTGTTTTTTTAGGATTTTTTTTTTTTTTTCTCCCTCTTCCTCGACCTCTCCCTTTCCTCGCTCTGGCTTCCCGTAAGGGATGGAAGAGCTGGGAGTGGAGACGAAAACCAGGGAAGCAGATCCGGATAATTTATCCGGAGCGATGGAAATGAGGGAGACAATTCCTGCTGAGCGGGGCCACGGCTCCCCACGCCCTGCCTGGAGCTCGGGATTTTCCAAGGGAAATCAGGATTTTCCAAGGAAAGTCACGGTTTTCCAATGAAAATTTCTGTTTTTTCCAAGGAAAGTCGCTATTTTCCAAGGAAAAGTCAGGATTTTTCAAGGAAGGTCAGGATTTTCCCTGGATCTGGGGATCCCACAATGCCAGGATTGAGGAATCCTACAATCCCTGGATTTGGGAATCCCACAATCCCTGTCCATCCCTGGATCTGGGGATCCCACAATCCCTGGATCTGATGAACCCCACAATCCCAGAACTGAGGAATCCCACAGTCCCTGAATTGAGGTATCCCAAAATCCCTGCCCATCCCTGGATCTGGGGATCCCACAATGCCAGAATTGACAAATCCTATAATCCCTGGATTTGGGAATCCCAAAATCCCTGCCCATCCCTGGATCTGGGGATCCCACAATCCCAGAACTGATGAACCCCACAACCCCAGAGTGTGAAAATCCCAGAGTCCCCGCACCGGGACGAGCAAATCCCAGGAATTTTATCCCAGGTGCCCTCCTTGGAAGAGGCACCGAGACCCCCAAATTTTCCCTTTTCCATCCTTTTTCCTTCTTTTCCCTCATCGCCCACGCTCTCCCTCTGGAGAACAAAAGCCTTTGACATCTGCGGGAGACAAAGAAATCAAAGACTTGAGCAAAACGCTGCTGTTCGAGCGAATTAACGTCGGGAAACTCCACCTTTCCCTGGTTTTTTCCAGTTTTTTTTTTTTTCCAGGTTTTTATTCCCAGGGGAAACAGCCGAATTCCTCCTCCTCCCTCTCCCGGCTCCTCTTTTCCCTTTATTTTTCTTTTTTCACCCCAAATCCGGCGTTTCACCCCAAAGAAGCTGAGCTAAATCCCGGGGGATGAATCCTGGGAATGCCGAGCCTGGAAAACACAAATCCCGAGGGGTTTGTTTCCATCCCAGATTTAATCACCAGCCGCCTTTTAGGCTCGGTTTAACCCAGCCCGACCTCGCTCGGCGCCCTTAATTTGGCACCTGCGACCTTTGGGGTGTCACCAGCCGGGCAGTGTCACCCGAACGGGGCTTTGGGGCCATCCAGAGCCTGGAAAAGCGGGGAAATCAGGGAAAAGCTGCTGATGGCGCTTAAACAGCTTTAATTGATGGGATTGCTGCGCTGAAAGCCCCGAGCGGAGCCGCGGCTGGCGCCGATTGTCGCTGATTGTCACCGCGCCAGGCCGGGGCTGTCACCGAGCCAGCCCGGCTATCAAACCCGCCCCGGGCTGCCCAAAAAAACCCGGGATCGCCTGTGGGGCGGGAGCGGGCTCGTGGTGCCCCTGCTTTCAGCGCCGAAATTGGGGGTTTTATCCCCAAATCGCGGGGGAGGTGCTGGGGGAAGGTTTGGTTTGGGAATCCCAGAATTGGGGTTTTTATCCCCAGGAAAGGTTTGGTTTGGGGAATCCCAGAATTGGGGTTTTTATCCCCAGGAAAGGTTTGGTTTGGGGAATCCCAGAATTGGGGTTTTATCCCCAGGAAAGGTTTGGTTTGGGAATCCCAGAATTGGGGTTTTTATCCCCAGGAAAGGTTTGGTTTGGGAATCCCAGAATTTGGGTTTTTATCCCCACGAAAGGTTTGGTTTGGGGAATCCCAGAATTGGGGGTTTTATCCCCAGGAAAGGTTTGGTTTGGGGAATCCCAGAATTGGGGTTTTTATCCCCAGGAAAGGTTTGGTTTGGGGAATCCCAGAATTGGGTTTTTATCCCCAGGAAAGGTTTGGTTTGGGGAATCCCAGAATTGGGGTTTTTATCCCCAGGAAATGTTTGGTTAGGGAGTCCCAGAATTGAGGTTTTTATCCCCAAATCAGGGCGGGGAAAGGTTTGGTTTGGGAATCCCAGAATTGGGGTTTTTATTCCCAAATCACGGCGGGGAAAGGTTTGATTTGGGGGATCCCAGAATTGCGGGTTTTATCCCCAGGAAAGGTTTGGTTTGGGGAATCCCAGAATTGAGGTTTTTATCACCAGGAGAGGTTTGGTTTGGGAATCCCAAAGTTGGGGTTTTTATCCCCAGGAAAGGTTTGGTTTGGGAATCCCAGAATTGGGGTTTTTATCCCCAGGAGAGGTTTGGTTTGGGAATCCCAGAATTGGGGTTTTTATCCCCAGGAGAGGTTTGGTTTGGGGAATCCCAGAATTGGGGTTTTTATCCCCAAATCACGGCGGGGAAAGGTTTGGTTCGCGGACCCCCAGCATCCCACACTGGTTTGGGTCAGGCGGGACCCCAGAGCCCCTCCAGTGCCCCCCAGCCAGGCACAGCGACCCCTCCCCTGTCGCGGCCGCCCCTCCTCGGCCATCCCCGGGACCATCCGCATATTCCCGGGAATTCCACCCGCCCAGCCTGATTGACAGCTGCCGCTCAAGCCCTGCCCGCCGGGGCATGTCTTTGTTAGGAGCGGCCGGCGCGGCTCCCGGGGGAGCGCTCGGGGCAGCGCTAATTGAATTAAGGGCCGCAGCTGCGCGGGCCCGGTAATTGCGGGCCCGGTAATTGCGGGCCCGGCCCGCGCCGCCGCCTCCGCACGGGCCGCGTCCCGCGGGAGGCCCCGCGCCGGCCGCGCCCATCATGGGGGCAATGAGGCGGGCACGGGCGGGCGGCTCTCCAGCGGCTCGCGGAGCCATTCCCGGGGCCCTTCCCGGGGCCAGTCCCGGCCATTCCCGGGGCTGTTCCCAGCCATTACCGGGGCCGTTCCCGGGGCCAGTCCCGGCCATTCCCGGGGCTGTTCCCAGCCATTACCGGGGCCGTTCCCGGGGCCGTTCTCGGAGCCATTCCCGGGGCCCTTCCCGGGGCTGTTCCCAGCCATTACCGGGGCCATTCCCGGAGCCATTCCCGGGATTGTTCCCGGGGCCGTTCCCGGCCATTCCCGGGATTGTTCCCGGCCATTCCCGGGGCTGTTCCCAGCCATTACCGGGGCCATTCCCGGGGCTGTTCCCGGGGCCGTTCTCGGAGCCATTCCCGGGGCCGTTCCCGGGGCTGTTCCCGGCCATTCCCAGGGCTGTTCCCGGCCATTCCTGGGGCCGTTCCCAGGGCTGTTCCCAGCCATTCCCGGGTCTGTTCCCAGGGCTGTTCCCGGGGCTGGTCCCGGCCATTCCCGGAGCCATTCCCAGTCATTCTCACAGACATTCCCAGAGCCATTCCCGATCATTCCCGGAGCCATTCCCGGGGCTGTTCCTGAGCCATTCCCGGAGCTGTTCCCGGAGCCATTCCCTGTCATTCCTGGAGCCATTCCCGGTCATTCCCAGGGCAGTTCCCGGGGCTACTCGCAGAGCAGCTCCCAGCGATTCCTGGAGCGTTTCCCGGCTGCTCCTGGACTGACTCGTCATTCCCAGAGAGGCTTCCGGAGCCATTCCCGGCCACTCCCAGAGCCATTCCCGGCTGTTCCCGGGGTAGCTCCTGGAGCCATTCCCAGAGGCATTCCTGACCATTCCCAGAGCCATTCCCACCCATTCCCGGAGCCATTCCTGACCATTCCCAACCATTCCCAGAGGCATTCCTGACCATTCCCAGAGCCATTCCGAACCATTCCCAACCATTCCCAACCATTCCCAGAGCCATTCCTGACCATTCCCGGAGCTATTCCCAGCCATTCCCAGCCATTCTCAAAGCCATTCCCATCCATTCCCAGAGCCATTCCTATCCATTCCCATCCATTCCCAGAGCCATTCCCATCCATTCCCGACCATTCCTGGAGCCATTCCCGACCATTCCCAGAGCCATTCCCGGAGCCATTCCCATCCATTCCCAAAGCCATTCCCATCCATTCCCATCCATTCCCAAAGCCATTCCCATCCATTCCCAGAGCCATTCCCAACCATTCCTGGCCATTCCCGGAGCCTTTCCCAGCGCCATTCCCACCGTTCCACCGAGGCTAAGCCAGGCCTAGGCTCGGCTCAAAGCCCCCCTTGGCTGCCGGCCGTGATTTCCCGGGATGGCTCCATGGATCCGTGCCAGGCTGGCCGGGATGGGCCACCCCTGCCCCCGCGGCCGGCAGCGCTCCCTGCATCCCCGCTTCATCCCATTAGGATCCCGCTTCCCGGCCTAACCCGATTAGGCCGAGTCTATCAAAGCCGGGCCGGAGAGGGAAATGAGGGCCGGGGAAATCGAGTTAGCGCTGCCGGCAGCGTCTGGCACGGCTCCGGCACGGCCGGGGGGCGCGGCGGGGGCAGCCGGGGCCGGGGAGCTCCTCCTCCTCCTCCTCCTCACCCCAAACCCCAAAACCCCAAACCCCAAAACCCCAAAACCCCAAACCCCAAACCCGCAGCTCCTCACTGTCACTCTCACTGGCGTTTTGGGGACCTGGATTTTGGGGGAAGGGCACATCAAGCTCAGCCCCATCTGAACCCCAAAACCCCAAAACCCCAAAACCCCAAAACCCCAGCTCCTCACTGTCACTCTCAGTGGCGTTTTGGGGACCTGGATTTTGGGGGAAGGGCACATCAAGCTCAGCCCCATCTGAACCCCAAAACCCCAAACCCCAAAACCCCAAAACCCCAAACCCGCAGCTCCTCACTGTCACTCTCAGTGGCGTTTTGGGGACCTGGATTTTGGGGGAAGGGCACATCAAGCTCAGCCCCATCTGAACCCCAAACCCCAAAACCCCAAAACCCCAAACCCGCAGCTCCTCACTGTCACTCTCAGTGGCGTTTTGGGGACCTGGATTTTGGGGGAAGGGCACATCAAGCTCAGCCCCATCCGAACCCCAAAACCCCAAACCTGCAGCTCCTCCTCATCACACTAATGGGGCATTTTGGGAACCTGGATTTTGGGGTCAATCACCCTGGAACCCCCAAAAACTTCCTCGTGCCCACCCCCAGCTCCTCCTTGTCATGTCAGTGGTGCTTTGGGGACCTGGATTTTGGGGTCCCCCACCCTGGAACCCCCAAAACCTTCCTGGGTCTGACCCCCCACTCCTCACTGTCACTCTCAGTGGCGTTTTGGGGACCTGGATTTTGGGGGAAGGGCGCATCCAGCTCAGCCCCATCCGAACCCCAAAACCCCAAACCCCAAAACCCCAAACCTGCAGCTCCTCCCCACCACACTAATGGGGCATTTTGGGAATCTGGATTTTGGGGTCCCTCACCCTCGACCCCAAAACCTTCCTGGTGCCCACCCCCAGCTCCTCCTTGTCATTCCTGTGGCTTTTTTTTTTTATTTATTTTTTTTTTAGTGTCCCCTTCGTCCAAAATCCAGGTCCCCAAAATGCCACCGGAGCGATGGGGACGAGCATGATCCAGGAAATATTTCCCATGGATATTTTCCAACCCAAATGTTCCAGCATGATCCCAGAAAATATTTTCCATGGATATTTTCCAGCCCAAATGGGGTAATGCAAACCCAGGAAATATTTTCTATGGATATTTTCCCTTTTCCAGCCCAAGTGTGCCACCACGATCCCAGAAATAATTTCCATGGATATTTTCCCTTTCCCACCCAGCTGTTGCCAGGATGAGCATTTCCCCCCTTCCCAGTCCTTTTCCCCCTGTTTTTCCCTGTTTTCCCCCTGTTTTTTCCCTGTTTTTCCCTCTTTTTTTCCTCTTTTTCCCTGTTTTCCCCCTTGTTTTTTCCCTGTTTTACCCTTGGTTTTTTCCCTGTTTCCCCCCTTTTTTTCCCCCTTTTTCTCCCCGTTTCCCCCCGTTTTTCCCCCTCTTTTCTCCCTGTTTTTTCCCGTTTTCCCCCTGTTTACCCCCTGTTTTTCCCTGTTTTTTTCCCTGTTTTTCCCCTTGCTTTTCCCGTTTTCCCCTGTTTTTCCCTGGTTTTGTTTTTTTTTTTTTCCCTGTTTTTTCCCTGTTTCCTCCCCTCCCTTCCCCACCAGGAATGATTGTCACCTCGCCGCTGCCGCCTGGCAGAGCCATCTCCTGCCAGCGCCGGCGATAATCGGGAGTGACACCCGGCTAATGGGGACACGCCACCCCCGGGGCGGGGACAGCGCGGGGACAGAGCGGGGATCACAGCCCGGGGACAGCGAGGGGACAGCGCGGGGACAGAGCGGGGATCACAGCCCGGGGACAGCGAGGGGACAGCGAGGGGACAGCGCGGGGACCACAGCTAAGGGACAGCGCGGGGAGATCTCCCGGGGATCACAGCCCGGGGACAGCGAGGGGACAGCGCGGGGACAGAGCAGGGACAGCGCGGGGACAGAGCGGGGATCACAGCCCGGGGACAGCGCGGGGACAGCGCGGGGATCACAGCTAAGGGACAGCGCGGGGACAGCGCGGGGATCACAGCCCGGGGACAGCTCAGGGACAGCGCGGGGACAGCGCGGGGACAGCGAGGGGACAGCGCGGGGACAGCTCCCGGGGATCACAGCGAGGGGACAGCGAGGGGACAGCTCCCGGTGATGACAGCTCAGGGACAGCGCGGGGACAGAGCGGGGACAGCGAGGGGACAGCGAGGGGACAGCGTGGGGACAGCGCGGGGACAGCTCCCGGGGATCACAGCTCAGGGACAGCGCGGGGACAGAGCGGGGACACCTCGGGGACACCTCGGGGATCACAGCCCGGGGACAGCGCGGGGACACCTCGGGGACACCTCGGGGATCACAGCGCGGGGACGGGCGGGGATCACACCCCGCGGACAACTCGGGGACACCGCGGAGACACCTCGGGGACACCTCAGGGACAGTTCGGGGACACCTCAGGGGACAGGCGGGGATCACAGAGCTGGGACACCCTGGGGACAGCCCGGGGACAGCCCGGGGACAGGATCACAGCGCTGTCACTTCTCCCCTCGCGGCCGCTCCTGATCAAGCGCCGCTCCCGGCGCCGCCCGCGGCTCCTTCGGGCTCGTTGGAAATGACAAAAATGCACCAAAACCGAAAAAATTCAACCGAAAATGGATTTAGTGATCGGCTCTGCTGCGCTCCGCGACCCCCCTTGGGGATCGCCCCCAAATCCTTGGTGCCCCCCGATCCCAAATTTCCCCTTTTTCCCTGCCCGTGTTTTCCTGGGATAAATCCTCGGGATCCGCTCCTTAATGGCTCCATCAATAAGGAAAAAAAAAATACCAAAAAAAAGCTAAAAATAAAAAATGAAAAAATGAAAAAGGGGGGAAATCGCCCCTCCCCGACCCCATTTTGGGATTATTCCCCAATCCTTTTATTCCCCCCCACCCCCGATCCCAAATTTCCCCTTTTTTCCCTGCCCGTGTTTTCCCGGAGCCTCTCCGGGGAGAAAACCTCAGGGTCTGCTCTTTAATGGCTTCATTAAAAAAAAAAAATTAAAATAATAAAAAATAAAAATAAAAAAAAGGGGAAATCACCCTCCCCGACCCCATTTTGGGATTATTCATAGATCCTTTTATCCCCCCCGATCCCAAATTTCCCCTTTTTCCCTGCCCGTGTTTTCCCGGCCTCTCCGGGGATAAAACCTCGGGATCCGCTCCTTAATGGCTTCATTAAAAAAAAAAAAAAAAAAAAAAATTAAAAAAAAATTTAAAACCCTAAAATAAAATTTAAAACATGGGAAATCGCCCTCCCCGATCCCATTTTGGGATTTCCCCCCACTCCCCGATCCCAAATTTCCCCTTTTTCCCTGCTCGTGTTTTCCTGGGAATGAATCCTCGGATCCGCTCCTTAATGGCTTCATTAAAAAATAACTTTAAAAAAAAAAAATAAAAATAATTTAAAAATCAAACAAAAAAGGGGGAAATCGCCCTCGCCGATCCCATTTTGGGATTATTCCCCAATCCTTTTATCCCCCCCGATCCCAAATTTCCCCTTTTTCCCTGGCCGTGTTTTCCCGGAGCCTCTCCCGATGAATAATTTACAGCAGCACTTAACGATCGCGGGGGCGGATTTTTTTCTGCAGCCTCTTCAAACATTTGTTCTCCTCCCCCTCCTCCTCCTCCTCCCTCGAGCCTTCCTCCCCCTCCTCCTCCTCCCTTCCCACCCCGCCTTCCCCCCCCAACCCTGCCGGGATTTTCGGCCCTGGGGCTGCCGGAAGGGAAAACCAAGGGGGAAAAAAAAGGAATTTTTGGTGGTTTAATTTATTTTTGTGGGGTTTTAATTTTTTTTTTTGTGGGGGGTTAAATTTATTTTTGGGGGTTTTAATTATTTTGGGGGGGTTTTAATTTATTTTTGAGGGGGTTTAGTTAAATTTGGGGGGGGTTAATTAATTTATTTGTTATTTTTTTCCCTCTCGCCGGTGTTCGGCTCCAGGGGCTCGGGCAGAGCACGGGGGGGGGGGGGGCAGGGTGAGGATGAGGATGAGGATGGGGATGAAGATGAGGATGAAGAACGAAGATGAAGATGAAGATGGGGATGAGGATGGAGATGAGGATGAAGGAAAGGATGAAGATGAAGATGAAGAATGAAGATGAGGGTGGGGACGGGGATGAAGATTAGGAGAAGCTGAGGATGAGGAGGAAGAGGAAGAGGAAGATGAAGAACAAAGATGAAGATGACGAAGATGAGGACGAAGATGAAAATGAAGATGAGGCTGAAGGATGAAGATTAAGATGAAGATGGGGGTGAAGATGAAGGGTGAAGATGAGGATGAAAATGAAGATGAAGACAAAGATGAAGGATGAAGATGAGGATGAGGATGTGGATGGGGATGAAGATGAAGATTAGGAAGAAGATGAGGATGGGGATGAAGATGCAGATGAAGGATGAGGATGGGGATGAAGATGAAGATTAGGAAAAATGATGAGGATGGGGATGAAGATGAAGAGGAACATGAAGAACAAAGATGAAGATGAAGATGAGGACGAAGATGAAGATGAAGGATGAAGAAGAAGATGAGGATGTGGATGGGGATGAAGATGAAGATGAAGGATAAAGATTAGGAAGAAGATGAGGATAGGGATGAAGATGAGGATGAAAATGAAAATGAAGATGAGGATGAGGATGAAGGATGAAGATTAAGATGAAGATGGGGATGGGGATGAAGATGAAGATAAGGATGAAGATGAGGATGAGGATGAGGATGAAGATGAGGAAGAAGGCGAGGATGAGCTTCCAGCGCCATCTAGCGGCCGCGCGCAGCGGGACCGGCTCATCCCGGGAATGTTCGCGGTGGGGCCGGGATGGGAACCCCGCAATTCCCGGGAATGGGAACCCCGCAATTCCCGGGATGGGAACCCCGCAATTCCCGGGAATGGGATCCCCGCAATTCCCGGGATGGGATCGGGATGGGAACCCCGCAATTCCCGGGAATGGGAACCCCGCAATTCCCGGGATGGGATCGGGATGGGAACCCCGCATTTCCTGGGATGGGAACCCCGCAATTCCCGGGATGGGATCGGGATGGGAACCCCGCAATTCCCGGGAATGGGAACCCCGCAATTCCCGGGATGGGATCGGGATGGGAACCCCGCAATTCCCGGGAATGGGATCGGGATGGGAACCCCGCAATTCCCGGGATGGGATCGGGATGGGAACCCCGCAATTCCCGGGATGGGAACCCCGCAATTCCCGGGAATGGGATCCCCGCAATTCCCGGGATGGGATCGGGATGGGAACCCCGCAATTCCCGGGAATGGGAACCCCGCAATTCCCGGGATGGGATCGGGATGGGAACCCCGCATTTCCTGGGATGGGAACCCCGCAATTCCCGGGATGGGATCGGGATGGGAACCCCGCAATTCCCGGGAATGGGAACCCCGCAATTCCCGGGATGGGATCGGGATGGGAACCCCGCAATTCCCGGGAATGGGATCGGGATGGGAACCCCGCAATTCCCGGGATGGGATCGGGATGGGAACCCCGCAATTCCCGGGATGGGATCGGGATGGGAACCCCGCAATTCCCGGGAGTGGGAACCCCGCATTTCCCGGGATGGGATCGGGATGGGAACCCCGCAATTCCCGGGATGGGAACCCCGCAATTCCCGGGATGGGATCGGGATGGGATCCCCACAATTCCCGGGATGGGAATCCCGCAATTCCCGGGAATGGGATCCCCGCAATTCCCGGGAATGGGAACCCCACATTTCCCGGGATGGGAACCCCGCAATTCCCGGGAATGTTGGCTTTGGGGTCGGGATGCAGCCCCGATCAATTAAAGGCTCCCGTTAATGAGCTGACGTCAGCCGGGGGTCACAGCAAACCCCAAATCCCAGGAGGAATTTTGGGGTGATCCAGGAGTTCAGTTCCATCCCAGGAGGAATTTTGGGGTGATCCAGGAGTTCAGTTCCATCCCAGGAGGAATTTTGGGGTGATCCAGGAGTTCACTTCCATCCCAGGAGGAATTTTGGGGTGATCCTCTCCTTATGGGGCTGCCCCTTTTTTGCTCCTTTCCTTTTTTTTTTTCCTTTCCTCTTTTCTTTCCTTTTTCCTCCTTTTTTTTTTCTCCTTTTTTTTTTCCAGTTATCTTTTTTTTTCCTTTTTTCTCCTTTCATTTTATTTCTTCTTATTTTCTTTTAATTTTCTTTCCTCTTTTTTCTTTCCTTTTTCTCCTCTTTTTTTTCCTTCTTTCCTTTCCTTTTCATTTTTTCCTTCCCTTTTTTCCCTCCTTTTCTTTTTTCTTCCCCCTTTTCTTCTTTTTTCTTTCCTTTTCCCCCTCGTTTTGTTTCCTTCTTTCCATTCCTTCCCTTTTTTTCTCCTTTTTTCCTCCTTTTTTTCCTCCTTTCCTTTCCTTTCCTTTTTTCTTTTTTTCACCTTTCCTCTTTTTCTTTCCTTTTCCCCCTCTTTTTTTTTCTTCTTTCCTTTTCTTTTCCCTTTTCCCCCCTTTCCTTTTTTCTTTCCCCCCTTTCCTCTTTTTTCCTTCCTTTTCCCCCTCCTTTTTTTCTCTTCTTTCCATTCCTTCCCTTTTTCCCCTCCCTTTTGTTTCTCCTTTCCCTTCCTTTGTTCCTCCTTTCCTTTTTTTCTTTCCCCCCTTTCCTTTTTTTTTCTTTCCCTTTCCTTTTTTTTTCTCCTTTCCTTTCATTTTTTTTTTCCTCCTTTCCTTTCATTTTTTTCCTCCTTTCCTTTCATTTTTTTTCCTCTTTTCCTTTCTTTTTTTTTTTTCTCCTTTCCTTTCATTTTTTCCTCCTTTCCTTTCATTTTTTTCCTCCTTTCCCTTTCATTTTCCCGACTTTCTTTGAGGCAAACTCCTCAGCAGAGTCCCGGGCGTTATCTCGGCAGCGCAGGCGGCGCGGGGAGAATTCCAGCGGCTCTCAGATCGCAGCAATCGCCGCTCTCAGCAGCCCCTAATTAACCCCGATCCAATTAACTCCGGCCTGCAATGGGGATAAGAGAGTTCAGCCCGGGTTCCATCAGATAAACCCGGGCGCGAGGGCAGAAACCGCCCAAAAATTCCTTTTTCTTCCCCCCTCGGGAATTGGGGTTCGGCGGGAAAACGCCGGGATTTTAGGGGTGGGCGGGGAAAATCAGCGTTTTCCCCACGGCTTTTTGTATTTTCCCCTTTCTGGTCCCGGATTTTCCCCCCATTTCCCGATTTTCCCCCTATTTCCCCCCCATTTTCCCCCATTATCCCCTCATTTCTCCCTCATTCCTACCCCATTTTCCCCTCAATTTCTCCCCTTTTCCCCCCCACACTCTCCACCAATTTCTACCTCATTTCTCTCCCATTTCCCCCCTCATTTTCGCCCCATTTCCCCCCTCCTTCCTACCCCGTTTTCCCCTCATTTCCCCACTAATTTATCCCCCATTTTTCCAGTTCCCCCCATTTCCCCCTCATTTCCCCACTAATTTATCCCCCATTTTCCCTCAATTTCCCCCTATTTCCCCCACTCTCTCCACCAATTTCCACCTCATTTCTCCCGCGTGTCCCCCCTCATTTCCCCCTCATTCCTCCCACATTTATTCCTCATTCCTCCCCCATTTTCCTTCCCCATTTTCTCCCCATTTTCCCCTCATTCCCTCCCCATTCCCCACATTTCCACTCCCATTTTCCCCTCATTTCCCCCATTTTCTCCCCATTTTGCTGCATTTCCCCCATTTTCTCCTCATTTCTCCCCCATTTTCCCTTTGTTTTCCCCCCATTTTCCTCCCCCATTTTCTCCATATTTCCCCCACATTTTCCCACATTTCCCCATTCCCCCTCTCATTTCTCCCACATTTTCCATCCTAATTTCCCCTATTTTCTCTGTATTTTCCCCACATGTTCCCCATTTTGCCGAATTTCCCCCTTTTCCTCTCATTTCCCCCCCTTCCTCCCTCATTTATTTCACATTTCTCCCCCATTTCCCCCACATTTTCCATCCCATTCCCTCCCGTTTTCCCCATTCCTCTCCCTCATTTCCCCCACATTTCCCCCCAAATTCCCCCTCTTTTCCCCCCATTTTCCTCCCCCATTTTCTCCATATTTCCCCCATATTTTCCCACATTTCCCCCATTTCCCCATTTCCCCATTCCCATTTTGCTGCACGTCCCCCCCATTTCCCCCCCCATTCCTCCCCTATTTCCCCCCTCATTCCTCCCCAATTTCCCCCCGAATTCCTCCCCATTTTCTCTGTGTTTCCCCTCATTTTCCCACATTTCCCCATTTTTCCATTCCCCCACTTCCCCCCTCACTCCTTCCCCATTTTTCCACATTCCCCCCCCCCATTTCCCCCACAATTTTTCTCCCCATTTCCCCCCCATTTCCCCACATTTTCCTGGATTTCCCCACATTCCCACCCCCCATTTTCTCCTCATTTCCCCACAATTTTCCTCGCATTTTCCCCCATTTCCCCACATTTCCCCCCACATTTCCCCCAATTTCCCCACAAAATTTTCCACATTTCCCCCTATTTTCCCCTCTATTTCCTCCTCTATTCCCCCCCATTTCCCCACAATTTTTCTCCCATTTCCCCCCCGTTTTTCCCGGATTTTCCCCCAGTCCCCCCCCTCCATTTCCCCACAATTTTCCTCCCGGATTTCCCCCCCATTTCTCCCACATTTTCCTGGATTTTCCCCTCATTTCCCCACTTTCCCCCCCCTCATTTTCCCCCCCATTTCCCCACAATTTTTCCCCATTTCCCCAGTTTTTTCCCCCATTCCCCCCCCATTTCCCCACATTTTCCCTGGATTCCCCCCCCCCCAATTTCCACCCCATTTCCTCCAATTTTTTCCCCCATTTCCCCCCCCCAATCCCCCCCCATTTTCCCACATTTTTCCCGGATTTCCCCTCCCCTTTTCTACACTATTTTCACCCACATTTCCCCACAATTTCCCCCACTTTTCCCCCCATTTTCCTGGATTTCCTCCCCACAATTTCCCCCACAAATTCCCCACAATTTCCCCCACTTTTCCCTCCATTTTCCCCACATTTTCCCGGATTTCCTCCCCCCATTTCCCCCCCATTTCCCCCTCATTCCCCCCCTTTTCCCCACAATTTCCCCCGCTTTTTCCCCCATTTCCCCTCCATTTTCCCATATTTTTCCCAGATTTTCCCCACATTTCCCCCCCCCCCCCCATTTTCCCACAATTTCCCCACCATTTTCCCCAGTTTTCCCCTGGGATTTCCTGGCTGAGCGGGATAATCCCACGGGGGAGTGTCAGCCCTAATTCCCAATTGTTGGCAAGATGGGATAAACTGCGATTTACATATCTGAGGAGAAAAGAGGAAAAATGAGGATTAAAGGAGATCAGAGAGGGGGGGAAATTCCATTTTTCCCTTTTTTTTCTCTGTCACAACAGCTCCTGAGGCCGTGGGGAATTTGGGATGTCTTCATTTGCTCGTGGAGCACAGATATTCCCATGGGATCGGGGGGAAATAGGGGGAAAATGAGGGGAAATTAGGGGGAAAATCCCGGGAAAATGAGGGGGAAGTGGGGGGAAATGGAGGAGGAAAATGGGGGGGAAATCTGGGAAAAATTGGGGGGGAAAGTGGGAAAATAGGCGGGAGATGAGGGGGGAATCCGGGAAAAATAGGGGGGAAATGTGGAAAAATTGGGGAGGGGGGAAAGTGGGGAAAATGTGGCAAAAATGGGGGAAAATAAGAGAAAATCCGGGAAAATGGGAGGAAAATGGGGGGGGGGGAAGGGGGAAATGTGGGGAAAGTGGGAAGAAATTCGGGAAAATTGTGGGGAAATGGGGGGATGTGGGGAAAATCCTGGAAAAATAGGGAGGAAATGCAGAAAAATGGGAAAAATATGGGGAAAAGAGGGGGGAAATGTGAAAAAAATGTGGGGAATATGTGGGGGGAAGTGTGGGGAAAATGGGGGGGGAATCTTGGGAAAATTGGGGGGAATGTGGAAAACTGTGGGGAAAATGGGGGAAATGTGGCAAAAAATTAGGGGGGGGGAAATGTGGGGGGAATCCAGGAAAAATGAGGGGGGAAATATGGGAAAAAAAGAGGAGGAAAATGTGAAAAAAATTTGGGGAAATGTGTGGAAAATATGGGGGGAAGTGTGGGGGAAATGGGGGGGAAATCTGGGGAAAATTGGGGGGAAATGTGGAAAGCTGTGGGGGAAATGTGGGGAAAATCCAGGAAAAATGAGGGGGGAAATGTGGGGAAATTCCTGGAAAAATAGGGAGGAAATTTGGGAAAGTGTGGGGGGAAATGGGATAAAATCTGGGAAAAATAGGGGGGAAGTGTGGAGGAAATTTGGGGAAAATGGGGGAGGGGAATTTGGGGGGGGGGAGGGGGAAATATGGAAAAATGTGGGGAAAGTGGGAGGAAATTCGGGACAAATGTGGAGGGAAATGTGGGGGAAATCCTGGAAAAATGGGGAGGAAATGCAGAAAAATGGGGATAAATATGGGAAAAAGAGGGGGGAAATGTGTGGGAAAATGTGTGGGGTAGTGTGGGTAAAATGGGGGGAAAATCTGGGGGAATTGTGGGGAAATGTGGAAAACTGTGGGGGAAATGGGATAAAATCTGGGGAAATGGGGGGGAATGTGGAAAACTGTGGGAAAATGGAGGAAATGTGGCAAAAAAAAAGGAGGGGGGAAATGTAGGGAGAAATGGGAGGAAATCTGGGGGAAATATGGGAAAATGGGAGGAAATTCGGGAAAAGGAAGGGGGAGATGTGGGGAAATCCGGGGAAATGTGGGGAAAATCCGTGGGAAAATGTGGGGAAAATGCAGGGAAAATGTGGGGAAATCTGGGAAAAACAGGAGGAAAATGTGGGGGAAATCCGTGAAAAATGGGGGGAAATATGGGGGAAATGCAGAAAAAAACAGGAAAACGTTGCTTTTCTCCTCTCTATCCCTAAAATATTCCCGAATCCTCCGGTTTTGGGGGCACTCTGGGGGCTCCTGGGGTGGTTTTGGGGTGGCGTTCCCAGCCCGCCTGCAGAGGGATGCAGGGAGCGATTTGCTGAACAAATATTAGGGAAAAAAAACCCTTGGAATGAGCAAAGGCGGGAAGGGATGAAAGGATCCCAAAGCTTCAGAGGCTTGGGAAGGATCAGGGAAAAAAGGAATAAATATTCCAAAGTGGAATTTCAAAGCTGCCTTTCATCCCGGCCTCCCGCGGGAAGCGGCGGCACCGAAAGATCCGCGAGGAACTGGGGGAAAAGCTGGAGAGGGAAATGCCTGGAAAATCCCAAAAAGTGCGGGGGATCAACCCCAAAGCACGCGGGGATGGGGAGGGATTGGGGTGCCCCTGGAATTCATCCATTGGGGTCACCTGGAATTCCCTTGTGTGGATTTTGAGATCCCCAGAAATCCCCCCGTGTGGATTTTGGGGTCACCCCTGAAATTCTCCCGTGTGGATTTGGGATCACCTGGAATTCCCTCGTGCAGATTTTGGGATCCCCTGGGAATTCCCTCATGTGGATTTTGGGGTCACCTGGAATTCCCCCATATGGGTTTTAGGATCACCCCTGGAATTCTCCCATATGGATTTTGGGATCCCCAGAAATTCCCCTGTGTGGATTTTGGGATCATCCCTGGAATTCCCTCATGGAGATTTTGGGATCCTCAGGGTGTCCCTGGAATTCATCCATGTGGATTTTGGGATCCCCAGAAATTCTCCTGTGGGATTTTAGGGTCACCTGGATGGACTTTGGGATCCCCTGGATGCCCCTGGAATTCCCTCGTGTGCATCACCTGGAATTCCCCCATATGGATTTTGGGATCCCCAGAAATTCCCCTGTGTGGATTTTGGGATCACACCTGGAATTCCCTCGTGCAGATTTTGGGATCCCCTGGGAATTCCCTCATGTGGATTTTGGGATCACACCTGGAATTCCCTCGTGCAGATTTTGGGATCCCTGGGAATTCCCTCATGTGGATTTTGGGATCACGCCTGGAAGTCCCCATGTGCATTTTGGGGTCTCCTGGGTGCCCCTGCAATTCCTTCGTAGGGATTTCAGGATCCCCAGAAATTCCCCTGTGTAGATTTTGGGATCCCTGGGAATTCCCCCGTGTGGATTTTGGGGTCACCTGGGTGGATTTTGGAATCACCCCTGAAATTCTCCCATGTGGATTTTGGGGTCACCCGGTTGGATTTTGGGATCCCTGGGGTGTCCTTGAAATTGCCCCGTGTGGAATTTGGGATCACCCCGAGAATTCCTCCATGTAGATTTTGGGATCCCCAGAACTTCCCCTGTGTAGATTTTGGGGTCACCTGGAATTCCCCGTGTGGATTTTGGGGTCACCCGGCTGGATTTTGGGATCCCCGGGGTGTCCCCGGAATTGCCCCGTGCAGATGTTGGGATCGCCCCGGGAATTCCCCCGTGGTGTTTTTCGGGATCCCCGCGGGGTTTTAGGAATCCCCCCATGGTTCGGGAATTCCCCGTGGTGTTTTTGGGATCGCCGCGGGGTTTTAGGAATCCCCCCCATGGTTTTGGGAATTCCCCGTGGTGTTTTTGGGATCGCCGCGGGGTTTTGGGAATTCCCCGTGGTGTTTTTGGGATCGCCGCGGGGTTTTGGGAATTCCCCGTGGTGTTTTTGGGATCGCCGCGGGGTTTTGGGAATTCCCCGTGGTGTTTTTGGGATCGCCGCGGGGTTTTGGGAATTCCCCGTGGTGGTTTTGGGATCGCCGCGGGGTTTGGGGAATTCCCCGTGGTGTTTTTGGGATCGCCGCTGCGGGCGCGGTTGCCAAGGGAAGGCTCCGTTGTGGCAACGGCGCCGCCCGGATCCCGTTTCCGGCCAAGGCGTCCCGGGAGCGGCGGCGGCTCCGCCGGGAGCCCCCGGGATCCCGGGAACTGCGCGGGAAGGGTCGGTTCGGGACAGCGGAGCCTGGGAGCAGGAACGGGAACGGGACAGACGGGAATGGGAATGGGGACGGGGACGGGAATAGGGATGGGGAATGGCAATGGGAATATGACAGAGGGGGATTGGGAATGGAGATGGGAATGGGAATGGGAATGGGAATGGGAATGGGAATGGGAATGGGAATGGGATGGGAATGGGAATGGGGATGGGAATGGGAACATGACAGAGGGGGATTGGGAATGGGGATGGGAATGGGATGGGAATGGGAATGGGGATGGGAATGGGGATGGGAATGGGAATATGACAGAGGGGGATTGGGAATGGGAATGGGAATGGGGATGGGAATGGGATGGGAATGGGAATGGGAATATGACAGAGGGGGATTGGGAATGGGAATGGGATGGGGATGGGAATGAGGATGGGAATGGGATGGGAATGGCAATGGGAATATGACAGAGGGGGATTGGGAATGGGAATGGGATGGGAATGGGATGGGGATGGGGAATATGACAGAGGGGGATTAGGAATGGGGATGGGAATGGGATGGAAATGGGAATATGACAGAGGGGGATTGGGAATGGGGATTGGGAATGGGGATGGGAATGGGATGGGAATGGGGATGGGAATGGGAATGGGGATAGGACAGGGAATGAGAATGAGAGTGGGAATGGGAATGAGACAGAGTGGGATAGGGAATGGGACTAGGAATGGGAATAAAACAGAGGGGGATTGGGATTGGGACAGAGCAGGATAGGGATTGGGATTGGGAATAGGGATGAGGATGGGAATGGGGATGGGGATGGGAATTGGAATGGGAGCGGGAATGGGAATGGGACAGAGTGGGATAGAGAATGGGATTGAGATTGGGAATGGGGTTGAGAATGGGGATTGGGATGGGAATTGGAATGGGAGTGGGGATGGGACAGAGCAGGATAGGGAATGGGATTGGGATTGGGACTGGGACTGGGATTGAGAATGGGAATGGGAGCGGGAATGGGAATGGGACACAGTGGGATTGAAAATCAAAATGGGGATGGGAATGGGACAGGGAGTGGGAATGGGAATGGGAGCAGGAATGGGATGGGGAATAGGAATGGGATTGGGAATGTTAATTTGTCAGGGAATGGGACAGGGCAGGATTGGGAATGGGACACAGTGGGATTGTGAATGGGAATGGGGATGGGACAGAGTGGATATGGGAATGGGAGAGGCTGGGATTGGGAATGGGACAGCTGGGAATGGGACACAGGATCGGGAATGGGACACGCTGGGATTTGGAAGGGGACATGGTGGGATCAGGAGTGGGACATGACAGGGACGGGACAGAGCAGGATTGGGAATGGGACAGAGTGGGATTGGGAATGGGAGAGGCTGGGATTGGGAATGGGACAGCTGGGATTGGGAATGGGACATGGTGGGATTGGGAAGGGGACATGGTGGGATCGGGAATGGGACACGGTGGAAATGGGACACAGCGGGATCAGGACTGGGACATGCCAGAAACGGGCATGGGACATGCTGGGATTTGGAATGGAACAGGCCGGGATCGGGAATGAAACACAGCTGGATCGGGAATGGGACACAGTGGGAATGGGACACAGCTGGATCAGAAATGGGATCAGAGCAGGATCAGGAATGGGACAGCCGGGAAAGGGAATGAGACATGTCGGGATCAGGAATGGGAGAGAGTAGGATCAGGAATGGGAGATCCGGGAGCGGGACTGGGACACCCTGACCCTGCTCACCCGATCCCTGTCCCCGCTGTCCCCGCTGTCCCTGCCAGCTGTGCCTGCCCGGGATGTCCCTGCCAGCCCCGGGAAGGGCCCTGCCCGGACAGGAGCCACTCCGGAGGCACCGGAGCATCCCGAGCCTGGATTCCCCCTTGGAGCACCTTCCTGCTCCAGCCTTCCCGGTTCTCCCTGGCGCTTCCCAGGAGAGCACGGGACACCGCCAGCAGCCGGTGAGTGACACGGGGACACACACCGGGGGACAGCGGTGTCCCCAGGGTGGCCTGGGAGGGGACAGCCCCGGGCTTGGCTGCTGTTCATCTCGGGAATGAAGCGATTCCTGGATTTCCCCATTCCCAACAGATGTGGGGGAAGGATTGGAGCCTCTGGCTCCTCCTGCCCCCCTTTCCCTGTCCCCAAGGTCCCCGGGGCTGTCACCCCCACCAGGCTGGTGGCCAAGGCCATTCCCGAGGCCATTCCTGAGGCAAGGTCAAGGTCCTGCGGCCACTGGGATCCTTCCTGAGGGGATCCAGAATAATTCCTCCGGAATTCTTCCCCCCTTCCTCGGCATCTCCAGCCACACACGGGCCAAAAAAAATCCAGGAGAATCCATTGGGAATGTCCATCCCTCTGTTGTTCTTCACCCCATCCCACTTTTAAAGAGCTGGAAAGCTCCAAAAAGCTCCGAGTTTGGGGGTCCCAGGTCCAACCCCACATCCCTGGGAGATTCCACAGGGGATGGGTGGGAAAAGAGGGAAAGAGGGAGATGGGGAAATGGAAGGAGAGGAGAAGGTTTGGAAGGACAGAAGGAAGAATGGATGGATGGATGGATGGATGGATGGATGGATGGATGGATGGATGGATGATGGATGATGGATGGATGGATGGATGGATGATGGATGGATGGATGGATGGATGGATGGATGGATGGATGGTTGGATGGATGGATGGATGGATGGATGGATGATGGATGGATGATGTATGGATGGATGGATGGATGATGGATGGATGGATGGATGGATGGATGGATGGATGGATGGATGGATGATGGATGGATGATGGATGGATGGATGATGGATGGATGGATGGATGGATGGATGGATGATGGATGGATGGATGGATGGATGGATGATGGATGGATGGATGGATGGATGGATGGATGGATGGATGATGGATGGATGGATGGATGGATGGATGATGGATGGATGGATGGATGGATGGATGGATGGATGATGGATGGATGGATGATGGATGGATGGATGATGGATGGATGGATGATGGATGGATGGATGGATGGATGGTTGGATGGATGGATGGATGGATGGATGGATGATGGATGGATGATGGATGATGGATGGATGATGGATGATGGATGGATGGATGGATGATGGATGGATGGATGGATGGATGGATGGATGGATGATGGATGGATGGATGATGGATGGATGGATGATGGATGGATGGATGATGGATGGATGGATGGATGGATGGATGGATGGATGGATGGATGATGGATGGATGGATGGATGGATGATGGATGGATGATGGATGGATGGATGATGGATGGATGGATGGATGGATGGATGGATGATGGATGGATGGATGGATGGATGGATGATGGATGGATGGATGGATGATGGATGGATGGATGATGGATGGATGGATGATGGATGGATGGATGATGGATGGATGGATGGATGGATGGATGGATGGATGGATGGATGATGGATGGATGGATGGATGGATGATGGATGGATGATGGATGGATGGATGGATGGATGGATGATGGATGGATGGATGATGGATGGATGGATGGATGGATGGATGGATGGATGGATGATGGATGGATGGATGGATCCATGGACGGATGGATGGTGACAAGAGCAGGGACAATCTGGACATCTCTCAGCTCCCCCACTGTGTGTCTGACCCTCATCCCAAGCCAAGCCCTGGGCCCGGGTGGGACATCCCTGTCCGGGGGGACATCCCTGTCTGTCCGGCAGTGCCAGCTGCGCTCTGGTCCCCAGGGGGGTGGCAGCCACCGCCTGGCACTGCAGAGGATGGCGGGGGACCTGCTGTCCCTGCGCCGCCGCGTCGCCAGCCTGGAGGCCGAGAACGGGCACCTGCGGCACAGCCTGGCGCGGCTCCGGGAGCCGGCGCAGCTCCGCGGCACCGACCTGGACGTGCTGACCCGGGACGAGCTGCTGGACAGGCTGGGTGCGTGCTGGGCACGGGCTGGGCACGCTGGGCACTGCCAACCTGCGAGGTGACCGGGACGTGGCGTGTCACCCTGGGGACAGTCAGGACACGCTGGGCACTGCCACCCCGGGTGGATGATGGGGACCTGACGTGTCGCCCTGGGGACAGGCAGGACACGCTGGGCACTGCCACCCCGGGTGGTGACAGGGCTGTCCCCACAGCCACCCTGGCCCGCGAGGTGGCGGCGGGCGCGGCGGAGCTGAGGGCGCTGCGGGACCGGGTGCAGCGGCTGCAGAACGAGCTGATCCGGGTACGGCACCACGGGCACCGCGGGCACCGCGGGGGTGCCCCGGGGCTCGGCGCCGTGCCCGGAACTCCCGGGGGATTCTCCCCGCAGAAAAACGACCGCGAGAAGGAGCTGGTGCTGCTCCAGCGGCGCCACCGGCAGCAGCAGGTGGCACTGAGCCGGTGCCAGGACAGGGCGGCCAAGGCCGGGGCGCTGGAGCGGGCGCTGCGGCAGCAGGAGAAGGTGACACGGTTGGGGTGACAAGGACGGCTTTGGGGGCACCCAGAGCCCCCGCGGCACGGGCCGGCCCCGCACGGGGTGGGCACGGAGCCCTGGCACCGCGCTGGGGACACGGGGACAGCGGTGCCCTGTGCCCAGGTGATCGAGGCCATGGAGCGGCTGCTGCGGGACAGGAGCACGGAGAGAGCCGCGGGTGGGTGCAGAGGGGACAGGGACACTCGGGGATGTCCCCAGTTGTCCTTGGGATGGTCCAGGGTGGGCAGGAGGGGACAGGGACACTCGGGGATGTCCCCAGTTGTCCTTGGGATGGTCCAGAGTGGGTGTGAAGGGGACAGGGACACTCGGGGATGTCCCCAGTTGTCCCTGGGATGGTCCAGGGTGGGCAGGAGGGGACAGGGACACTCGGGGATGTCCCCAACCCTCCCTGGGATGGTCCAGGGTGGGTGTGAAGGGGACAGGGCCATTCAGGGATGTCCCCATTTGTCCCTGGGATGGTCCAGGGTGGGCAGGAGGGGGCGGGGACACTCGGGGATGTCCCCATTTGTCCCTGGGATGGTCCAGGGTGGGCAGAAGGGACCCACGGGTGGGTGCAGAGGGGACAGGGACACTCAGGGATGTCCCCAGCCCTCCCTGTGCCCCGCTGCCAGGGGATCCCTCATTCCCGAGCGCCCGGGCACGGCAGAGGCCGGGGCTCGCTGTCCCCCTGTCCCCGCGCGGGGAGGGGACACGGGACACGTCCCTCTGTCCCCCCCAGAGGTGCCACCGCACAGGTGCCACCCCACAGGTGCCACCCTGGCGGCGCTGCTGGCCCAGAAGCGGCGGCTGCGGGAGGAGCCGGCCGGACCCCCCCGGGCCGCGGTGAGAGCGGGAGGGGACACGGGGCTGGCACGGGGGACAGAGCCGGACACGGCACCGGGGGTGGCAGCGGTGCCAGGGGCGACCCCGACCCGCTCCTGCCGTGCCCGCAGCGGCTCCTGGGGGCCACCGAGAAGCTGGAGCTGCTGGCCCGGCTGGAGGAGGCGCAGGGCCGGGCCCGGGCGCTGGAGAGGCAGGTGGGCACCGCGGAGTGCGGCTTTGGGGTCACCCGGCGCGTTTTGGGGTCACCCACCGTGGTTTGGGGTCACCCAGCCCATTTTGAGGTCCCTCAGCCCATTTTGGGGTCCCTCAGCCCATTTTGGGGTCCCACTGCAGTCTGGGGTCCCCCAGCGTGGTTTGGAGTCCCCACTGCGGTTTTAGGGTCCCCAGCCCGTTTTGGGGTCCCAGCTCAGTTTGGTGTCCCAGCCTGTTTTGGGGTTCTGTTTTGGGGTCCCAGCGTAGTTTGGGGTTCTGTTGCGGGGTCCCAGCGTGGTTTGGGGTCCCAGCCCGTTTTGGGGTTCTGGTTTAGGATCCCCAGCGTGGTTTGGGGTTCTGGTTTAGGGTCCCCAGCGCAGTTTGGGGTTCCGTTTTGGGGCCCCAGCCCATTTTGGGGTCCCAGCCCATTTTGGGGTTCCGTTTTGCGGTCCCAGCGTGGTTTAGGATCCCAGCCCGGTTTGATGTCCCCCAGCCCAGTTTGGGGTCCCAGCCTGTTTTGGAGACCCCAGTGCGGTTTGGGGTTCCGGTTTGGGGTCCCAGCGCAGTTTGGGGTCTCAGCACGGTTTGGGGTTCTGTTTTGGGGTCCCAGCGTGGTTTGGGGTCCCAGCACGGTTTGGGGTTCCGTTTTGGGGTCCCAGCGCGGTTTGGGGTCTGTCCAGCTGCAGGAGGCCGCCCGGAGCTGGGCCCGGGAGCAGCAGGAGCTGGGGACGCGCCTGCGGGAGCAGGAGCACGGCCTGGCCCTGGTGAGCAGGGGGACAGGGGTGACACCGGTGTCCCCCGTGTCCTACAGTGTCCCCAGTGTCCCCAGTGCCCTACAGTGACCCCAGTGTCCCCTGTTCACCAGTGAGCCCAGTGTCCTACAGTGTCCCCACTGTCCTACAGTGGCCCCACTGTCCTACAGTGTCCTACAGTGTCCCCAGTGTCCCCAATGTCCCCAATGTTCCCAATGTCCTACAGTGCCCTACAGTGTCCCCAGTGCCCCCAGTGTCCCCCGTGACCCACAGTGACCCCAATGTCCCTGGTGTCCCCAGTGTCCCCAATGTCCCCGGTGTCCCCAGTGTTCCCAACATCTCCGGTGCCCCTCGTGTCCCCAGTGTCCCCTGCCCCTCGCAGAGAGGGGTGCTGGATTTCCTGCTCCCCCATGAACCCCCTCCCTCTGCCCCCAGAAGCTTCCGGCACTTTCCGTGCCCCCCCGGGCGCTGCCCCCCCTGCCCTGACCCCGCAGAGCCGCCGACGCCCTCGGAGCCGCTTTCCCATGGAGTGGAGGCCAAGCAGAACATTCCAGAACATTCCAGAGGGTCCAGAACATTCCAGAGGGTCAGGGGAGCTCGGTGGGACCCCCGGGGAGCCAGAGGGGACCCCCCAACCCCACCCCATCCCCCTCCCCGCGGGGCGGCCCCGCTTTATCTCCCGCGTGGCGTAAGTGCAGCCTTGAGCCGAGGCCGCGGCCCTGAGAGCGTCCCCGCTGTCCCCAAGTGCCACCGCGGGGCCGCCGGGATGTGGGGGTGTCCCCGGGGAGGGGCTCCTCAGGGCTGGCCCTCGAGGGGCCGCAGGGTCAGCTGGATGGGCTGGTCCGGGATCAGGATGAGGTCGAACTTGGTGCCGATCTCCACGGCTCGCATGGTCTCGATCTTGAAGTTCTCCAGGATCTGGGATGGAGAGGACACGGCGGTGGGGCGGGTGGGCTTTGGGGACAGCGCGGTGGGGCAGGGCCTGGGGTGACCTTCGAGGCCACCCCGAGCCCAGCCAAACCAGGATTCCACAGGGACGGAGCCCATGGCCGCCACGCTGTCCCCTCGTGTCGGGGACTCTGTGGGGACAGACCCCATGGCCACCGCACTGTCCCCTCGCGGCGGGGACTCTGTGGGGACAGAGCCCATGGCCACCGCGTTGTCCCCTCGCAGTGGGGACTCTGTGGGGACAGACCCCATGGCCACCGTGCTGTCCCCTTGCAGCGGGGACTCTGTGGGGACAGACCCCATGGCCACTGCGCTGTCCCCTCGCAGTGGGGACTCTGTGGGGACAGACCCCATGGCCACCGTGCTGTCCCCTCGCGTCGAGGACTCTGTGGGGACAGACCCCATGGCCACCACGCTGTCCCCTCGCAGTGGGGACTCTGTGGGGACAGACCCCATGGCCACCGTGCTGTCCCCTCGCGTCGGGGACTCTGTGGGGACAGACCCCATGGCCACCGCGCTGTCCCCTTGCATCAGGGACCCTGCAGGACGTACCCCACGGCCACTGCACTGTCCCCTGGTGTCGGGGACTCCACAGGGACGGAGCCCACGGCCACCATGCTGTCCTCTCGTGTCGGGGACCTGTGTGACGGACCCCGCGGCCACCGCGCTGTCCCCTCATTCAGAGACTCCACAGGGACACACCCCGCGGCCACCGCGCTGTCCCCTCACGTCAGGGACTCCACGCGGACAGACCCCTCAGCCACTGCGCTGTCCCCTCACGGTGGGGACTCCGCAGAGACAGACCCCACGGCCACCATGCTGTCTCCTGGCACTGGGGACCACGTGGGACGGACCCCGCGGCCATTGCGCTGTCCCCTCATGTCAGGGACCCCGTGGGAGAGACCCCATGGCCGCCACGCTGTCCCCTCGCATCAGGGACGCCACGGGGATGGACCCCACGGCCACTGTGCCGTCCCCTCACGTGGGGGATCCCGTGGGACGGCCACCACGCCGTCCCTTTGCCCATGGGGACGGAGCCCACGGCCACCGCGTTGTCCCCTCACATCGGGGACCCCGTGGGACGGCCTCCGCGGCCACCACGCTGTCCCCTGCCGTGGGGCCGGCGGGACACTCACGTGCATGAGGAAGAGCTGCATCTCCAGCTCGGCGATGCGGCGGCCCAGGCACTGGCGCGGCCCGAAGCCGAAGCCGAGCCCCAGGAAGGGCTTGGGGCCGGCGGCGAGCCAGCGCTGCGGGCGGAAGCGCTCGGGCCGCGGGAACACGCCGGGGTCGCGGCCCATGGCGTACAGCCCCACCTGCACCAGCGTCTGCGGGCGGGACACAGCGGGGACAGGGGCACCGTGTCACCGTGTCCTTGTGTCCCCACATCGCCGCATCCCCATGTCCTCATGTCCCCGTGTCCTTATGTCCCTCTGTCCTCATGTCCTAATGTCCCTTGTGTCCCTGTGTTCCCGTGTCCTTGTGTCCTCATGTCCTCATGTCCCCATGCCCTCATGTCCCCATGTCCTTATGTCCCTCTGTCCTCATGTCCTAATGTCCCTTATGTCCCTGCGTTCCCGTGTCCTTGTGTCCTCATGTCCTCATGTTCCCACATCCACATGTCCTCGTGTTCCCACGTCCCCGTGTCACCATGTCACGATGTCCCTGCCTCCCTACGTCCAATGTCCCCTCATCCCTGTGTCCCCGTGTCCCCACGTCCCCGCCTCCCTGCGTTCCTATGTCCCCATGTCCCCATGTCCCCATGTCCCCATATCCCCCTGTCCCCGTGTCCCCGTGTCCCTGTGTCCCCGTGTCCCCTCACCCCGGGCGGGATGCGGTAGTCCTGCAGGATGACCTCGTGCGTGGTGTACCTCTGCAGGGTCACGGCCACCGGGTGCAGCCTGCGCGACACGTGCCACCAGGGCTTTGGGGACACTTCAGGGAGGGCGGGTGTGTCCTCCTCACCTGAGCCCCTCCTCCTCCTCACCTGAGCTCCTCCCCTCCTCACCTGAGCTCCTCCCCTCCTCACCTGAGCTCCTCCTCCTCATCTGAGCCCCTCCTCCTCACCTGAGCTCCTCCTCCTCCTCACCTGAGCCTCTTTTTCTCCTCATTTGATCTCCTCCTCCTCCTCACCTGAGCCTCTCTTTCTCCTCATTTGAGTTCCTCCTCCTCACCTGAGCTCCTCCCCTCCTCACCTGAGCTCCTCCTCCTCCTCACCTGAGCTCCTCCCCTCCTCACCTGAGCCCCTCCTCCTCATCTGAGCCCTTCCTCCTCCTCACCTGAGCTCCTCCTCCTCATCTGAGCCCTTCCTCCTCCTCACCTGAGCTCCTCCTCCTCACCTGAGCCCTTCCTCCTCCTCACCTGAGCTCCTCCTCCTCACCTGAGCTCCTCCTCCTCACCTGAGCCCTTCCTCCTCCTCACCTGAGCTCCTCCTCCTCACCTGAGCTCCTCCTCCTCACCTGAGCCCTTCCTCCTCCTCACCTGAGCTCCTCCTCCTCACCTGAGCCCTTCCTCCTCCTCACCTGAGCTCCTCCTCCTCACCTGAGCGTCTCCTTGATGGCGGCCTTGAGCAGCCGCGTGGATTTCAGCATCTTCTCGCGGTCTCCGCCCGCCTCGCGCTTGGCCGCCAGGACCTCGGCCCGCAGCTGCTCCTGCACGCCCGGGGCCCGCGCCAGCTCCAGCATGGCCCACTGCAGTGTCATGGACGTCTGGGGACAGCCACCGGGGACACAGCTGCCAGGACCTGCTCAGCCCTGCCAGGGCCTGCTCAGAGCTGCCAGGACCTGCTCAGCCCTGCCAGGGCCTGCTCAGAGCTGCCAGGACCTGCTCAGCCCTGCCAGGGCTTGCTCCTGCTGGCCCAGAGCTGCCAGAACCTGCTCAGAGCTGCCAGGACCTGCTCCTGCCAGCCCAGAGCTGCCAGGACCTGCTCAGCGCTGCCAGGACCTGCTCCTGCCAGCCCAGAGCTGCCAGGACCTGCTCAGTGGTGCGAGGACCTTCTGCCTGGCTTGGTGCTGCCCCACCCAGCCCCATCCAGGACCATCTCCTGGCCTGTCCCAACTCCAACCAGGACCTTCTCCCTACCCCAACCATCACCAGCCAGGACCTTCTCCCTGCCCCATCCAGGACCTTCTCCGTGTCCCACCCATTACCAACCAGGACCTTCTCCCTGCCTGTCCCATCACCACCCAGGATCTTCTCCCTGACCCACCCAGAACCTTCTCCCTGCCTGACCAACCCATCACCATCCAGGACCTTCTCCCTGACCCACCCAGTACCAACTAGGACCTTCTCCCTGCCCCATCCAGGACCTTCTCCCGGCCTGTCCCATCACCTACCAGGACCTTCTCCCTGCCTCAGCAATCCAGCATCAACCAAGACCTTCTCCCTCCCTGCTCCACCCATTACCACCCAGGACCTTCTCCCAGCCTGTCCCACCCAGCACCACCCAGAACCTTCTCCCAGCCTGTCCCACCCAGCACCACCCAGGACCTTCTCCCAGCCTGTCCCATCACCACCCAGGACCTTCTCCCTGCCTGACCAACCCATCACCACCCAGGACCTTCTCCCTGCCTGTCCCAGCCCCACCCAGGCCCTTCTCCCTGCCCCACCCAGGTCCTCGTCCCACCGTCAGCAGGCAGACCCTGTCCCCTCGGCCCGTACCGTGTCCACCCCTCCGGCCATCATCTCGGTGACGCTGGCGCGGATGTCGTCCAGGGGCAGCTTGTCGCGCAGGATGAGGTTGCCCAGGATGCCCATGTACTCGTGGCTGCTCTTGCGCCGCAGCCGCAGGTCCCGGTACACGTTCTGGATGCACTTGTCCGCTGAGGGGACACGGGGACGCCCCGGGGACGCCGCGGGGAGAGGAGGGGACGTCAACGCCGCCGCCCCGGGAGCGGCGCGGTGCGGCGCGTCCCTCAGGGCGCCGTGCCCTTCACCGTGTGGGTGAAACCTCCCGCGTGTGGGAGATGGATTTGTAGGAGGTTCTTGTATTAATATGTGAATTTTGAGGTGAGAAATGTTGGTTTTGAAAGGTGACGGGACGGGATGGACAGTGTTGAGAGAGAAGCTGGGCTGGAAATGAGTTTGGAAGGGTGGTTTTGCAGAAGATTGGGAGTTTTGGAGCAATGGAGCCGTGGAGGACGGTCACGGGGGTTTGTCAGGGGTGGCTGCAGGAGCCGTGGAGGACAGTCACAGTGGGGTTTGTCAGGGGTGGCTGCAGGAGCCGTGGAGGACGGTCACAGTGGGGTTTGTCAGGGGTGGCTGCAGGAGATGTGGAGGATGGTCACGGGGGTTTATCAGGGGTGGCTGCAGGAGCCGTGGAGGACAGTCACAGTGGGGTTTGTCAGGGGTGGCTGCAGGAGCCGTGGAGGACGGTCACAGTGGGGTTTGTCAGGGGTGGCTGCAGGAGATGTGGACGATGGTCACGGGGGTTTATCAGGGGTGGCTGCAGGAGATGTGGAGGACGGTCACGGTGGGGTTTGTCAGGGGTGGCTGCAGGAGATGTGGAGGACGGTCACGGGGGTTTGTCAGGGGTGGCTGCAGGAGATGTGGAGGACGGTCACGGGGGTTTGTCAGGGGTGGCTGCAGGAGATGTGGACGATGGTCACGGGGGTTTATCAGGGGTGGCTGCAGGAGATGTGGAGGACGGTCACGGTGGGGTTTGTCAGGGGTGGCTGCAGGAGATGTGGAGGACGGTCACGGGGGTTTGTCAGGGGTGGCTGCAGGAGATGTGGAGGACGGTCACGGGGGTTTGTCAGGGGTGGCTGCAGGAGCCGTGGAGGACGGTCACAGTGGGGTTTGTCAGGGGTGGTTTGGGTGCTTGGCTGTGAGGTGTGCGTGGTGCGGTGTGCCGAAAGGGGACGGTGAAGAAATGCTCATGGTGTGCCCTGAGGTGGCAGCGCGAGGTGTCCCCAGAGGTGTCCCCAGAGATGGCAGGGCAAGGTGACAAAGCGAGCTGACAGGGCGAGGTGTCCCCAGAGGTGACAGGGCATGGTGGCAGGGCAAGGTGTCCCCAGAGGTGACAGGGCATGATGGCAGGGCAAGGTGACAGGGCGAGGTGTCCCCAGAAGTGACAGGGCATGATGGCAGGGCAAGGTGTCCCCAGATGTGACAGGGCATGGTGGCAGGGCAAGGTGACAGGGCGAGGTGTCCCCAGAAGTGACAGGGTGAGGTGGCAGGGCAAAGTGTTCCCAGAGGTGGCAGGACAAGGTGGCAGGGTGAGGTGTCCCCAGAGGTGACAAGGCAAGCCAACAGGGCAAGGTGATACAGCGAGGTGTCCCCAGAGGTGACAGGGCGAGGTGGCAGGGTGAGGTGTCCCCAGAGGTGTCCCCAGAGGTGACAGGGTGAGGTGACAGGGAGAGGTGTGCCCAGAGGTGTCCCCAGAGGTGTCCCCAGAGGTGACAGGGAGAGGTGGCAGGGAGAGGTGTCCCCAGAGGTGTCCCCAGAGGTGACAGGGCGAGGTGGCAGGGTGAGGTGTCCCCAGAGGTGTCCCCAGAGGTGCCAGGGCGTGGTGTCCCCAGAGGTGTCCCCAGAGGCGAGGTGGCCGGGCGAGGTGGCAGCGGTGGCACTGACCCTGGCAGAAGATGGCGTCCCAGGCGCGCACGTGCTCGCGCCAGGTGCGGCTGCGCAGGCGCTGCAGCAGCGCGGGCGGCAGGTACAGCATGGGCGCCGTGGTGTGGAACATGCGCGACACGGCCTCGATGAACTGCTGCGCCTCGGGCTGCACGAAATCCTGCAGCAGCCCCAGGCGCTCCCCGTACAGCACGTGGCACACCGCTGGGACGGGACAGGGATGGGGACGTGTCATTGTCCCTGTCCACGTCCCCATGGCCCCGTACAGCACGTGGCACACCGCTGGGACGGGACAGGGATGGGGACGTGTCATTGTCCCTGTCCACGTCCCCATGGCCCCGTACAGCACGTGGCACACCGCTGGGACGGGACAGGGACGTGTCATTGTCCCTGTCCCCATCCCTGTCCCCATCCCCATGGCCCCGTACAGCACGTGGCACACCGCTGGGACGGGACAGGGACGTGTCATTGTCCCTCTCCCCATCCCTGTCCCCGTACAGCATGTGGCACACCGCTGGGACGGGACAGGGACGTGTCATTGTCCCTGTCCCCATCCCTGTCCCCATCCCCATGACCCCGTACAGCACGTGGCACACTGCTGGGGACAGGACAGGGACACTCAAGGACGTGTCATTGTCCCCGTCCCCATGGCCCTGTACAGCACGTGGCACACCGCTGGGATGGGACAGGGACGTGTCATTGTCCCTGTCCCCATCCCTGTCCCCATCCCCATGACCCCGTACAGCACGTGGCACACCGCTGGGACAGGACAGGGATGTATCATTGTCCCTGTCCCCATCCCCATGGCCCCATACAGCACGTGGCACACCGCTGGGGACGGGACAGGGACACTCAAGGACGTGTCATTGTCCCCGTCCCCATGACCCTGTACAGCACGTGGCACACCGCTGGGGACGGGACAGGGACAGGGACACTCAGGGACGTGTCATTGTCCCTGTCCCCATCCCTGTCCCCATCCCCATGACCCCGTACAGCACGTGGCACACTGCTGGGGACAGGACAGGGACACTCAGGGACATGTCCTTGTCCCTGTCCCGATCCCCATGGCCACAGGGACCCTCAGGGACCTGTCCCTGTCCCTGTCCCCGTCCCTGTCCCTGTCCCCATGGCCACAGGGACCAGCCTCAGGTGCTCCCCGTACAGCACGTGGTGCACGTCTGGGGGACAGTGACCGTAAGTCACAGTGACAGTGACGTCCCTGTCCCCAAGGCCACCTCCAGCCTTGCCGTGGCCATGGAGAGCTGGCCCAGGTGCACCTGGTGACCGTGAGGGACACGTCCCTGTCCCCAAGGCCACCTCCAGCCTTGCCGTGGCCATGGAGAGCTGGCTTGGCCTCCTGGTTGTCCCTGAGGGGATGGGTTTGTCACCAGCTGGTGGCCAGGAAATGACAAAAGGCTGCTCTGTCACCAGGGCTCTGGGCTCCTCTGGGGAGGGGACAGCCCAGCTGGGGAGGGGACATCGCGACAGGGGAGGGGACATTGTGCCAGGAGAGGGGACAGCCCACCCAGAGAGGTGACATTGTACCAGGAGAGGGGACATTGTGCCAGGAGAGGGGACATTGTGCCAGGACAGGGGACATCCTTCTTCACTCTCCTTTGGCCAATCCCTGAGGCCGGGGCTGGCCGTTTTGGGGAGTTTTGGGGGGTTTGGGTTTTTTGGGGTTTTTGGGGTATTTTTGGGGTTTGGGGGGCTTTTTGGGATTTTTGGGGGGGGTTGGATTTTTTGGGGGTTCTTTTGGGGTTTTGGGGTTTTTGGGGGGCGTTTTGGAGTTTTTTGGGGGGTTTTGGTGTTTTTGGAATTTTTAGGGTTTTTTGAGAGGTTTTGGGGTTGGGGGCGTTTTGTATTTTGGGGTTTTTTGGGGACTTTTCGGAGGGTTTTTCCCCATTTTTTGGGGGGTTTGGGTTTTTTTAGGGGGCATTGGGGTTTTTGGTGTTTTTTTGGGTTTTTTGGGGGATTTTTTGGGGGGGTGGGAGGCTTTTTGGGTTTTCCGGGGGGTGGTTTTTTGGGGTTTTTTTTGGGTTCTTTTAGGGTTTTTTTGGGTTCTTTTGGGGTTTTGGAGGGGTTTTTTTTGGTTTTTTTGGGTTCTTCTGGGATTTTTGGGGTTCTTTTGGGGGTTTTTTTGAGGTTTTAGGGACACGTGGCACTCACACTCGAGGGCGAAGCGGAACAGCTCGTGGCTGAAGTCGCCGGTCCAGCAGTCGCGGCCGCTCTGCCGCGCCTGGGCCCGCGCGCGCCGCACGAAGTCCTCGCCCACGGCGCTGAGCAGGGGCACGAAGGCGGCCACGGCCTCGGGGGCCAGCGCCTCCTTGTTGAGCAGCAGCCGGTCCGAGCGCCACGCCTCGCCCGTCCTGGGGACACGCGGGCGTCACCCCAGAGCGCGGCCCACGTGCCCCGCGCCCCCCGGCCTCGCCCCGCCCTGCGCTGGGACTGTCCTGGCAGGAGCCCGGACTTGGGGTGCCCCAATCACTTGAGGAGCCTGGATTTGGGATCCCCAGTCACTGGAGGGGATTTGGGGTCCCCACTCACTTGAGGAGCCTGGATTTGGGATCCCCAGTCACTGGAGGGGATTTGGGGTCCCCACTCACTTGAGGAGCCTGGATTTGGGATCCCCACTCGCTTGAGGAGCCTGGATTTGGGGTCCCACTCACTGGAGGGGATTTGGGGTCCCCACTCACTTGAGGAGCCTGGATTTGGGATCCCCAGTCACTGGAGGGGATTTGGGGTCCCCACTCACTTGAGGAGCCTGGATTTGGGATCCCCAGTCGCTTGAGGAGCCTGGATTTGGGGTCCCCACTCGCTTGAGGAGCCTGGATTTGGGGTCCCACTCACTGGAGGGGATTTGGGGTCCCCACTCACTTGAGGAGCCCAGATTTGGGGTTCCCACTCACTTGAGGAGCCTGGATTTGGTGTACCACTCGCTGGAGGGGATTTGGGGTCCCCACTCACTTGAGGAGCCCAGATTTGGGGTTCCCAATCACTTGAGGAGCACGGATTTGGGGTCCCCACTCCTGGGGATTTGGGGTCCCACTTGCTGGAGAGGATTTGGGGTCCCCACTCACTTGAGGGGATTTATGGTCTGCATTCACTTGAGGAGTGACAGGAGTCCGGATTTGGGGTCCCCAGTCACTTGAGGAGCCCAGATTTGGGATCCCCACTCACTTGAGGAGCAGATTTGAGGATTTGGGCATTTGGGGCCGGCACTCACTCGAGCAGCCCAGATTTGGGGATTTGGGGTTTTGGGGATTTGGGGATTTGGGGATTTGGGGATTTGGGGATTTGGGGATTCAGGGATTCGGGGGTTTGGGGATTTGGGGATTTGGGGATTTGGATTTGGGGCCAGCACTCACTTAAGCAGCCTGGATTTGGGGAATTGGGGATTCGGGGATTCGGGGATTTGGGGATTTGGGGCCGGCACTCATTTGAGCAGCCCGGATTTGGGGCTTTGGGGGTTTGGGGATTTGGGGATTTGGGGATTTGGGGATTTGGGGATTTGGGGGTTTGGAGACTTGGATATGGGGCCGGCACTCACTTGAGCAGCCCGGATTTGGGGATTTGGGGGTTTGGGGATTTGGATTTGGGGCCGGCACTCACTTGAGCAGCACCCCGTAGGGTTTGTTGCGGAAGTCGCGGTAGGCCACCCACGGGGGGATGCGGAAGCGCTCGGGCAGGGCCCCCTCGGCCTGGAAGAGCGTGGCCGCGTCCCCGGGGCTGATGATGTTCACGCTCTCGTAGACACCCAGCTTCTCCCTGGGGACACCCCAAAATCAGCACCCCTGGGAATGGCTGTCCCCATGGCAGTGGCCTGTGACCCATGGCAATGGCCTGTCCCAATGGCAATGTCCTGTCCTGTCCCCATGGCAATGTCCTGTCCTGTCCCCCTGGCAATGTCCTGTGCCCATGGCAATGTCCTGTGCTGTCCCCTGGCAATGTCCTGTGCCCATGGCAATGTCCTGTCCTGTCCCCATGGCAATGGCCTGTCCTGTCCCCTGGCAATGTCCTGTGCCCATGGCAATGGCCTGTCCTGTCCCCTGGCAATGTCCTGTCCCCATGACAATGTCCTGTCATGTTCCCATGGCAATGTCCTGTCCCCATGGCAACATCCTGTCCCCTGGCAATGGCCTGTGACCCATGGCAATGTCCTGTCCCCAGGCAATGTCCTGTCCTGTCCCCGTGGAAATGTCCTGTCCTGTCCTGTCCCCGTGGAAATGTCCTGTCCCCTGGCAATGTCCTGTCCCCTGGCAATGTCCTGTCCTGTCCCCTGGCAATGTCCTGTCCCCTGGCAATGTCCTGTCCCGTCCCCATGGCAATGTCCTGTCCTGTCCCCTGGCAATGTCCTGTCCCCTGGCAATGTCCTGTCCCCTGGCAATGTCTTGTCCTGTCCCCAGGCAATGTCCTGTCCCCTGGCAATGTCCTGTCCCCTGGCAATGTCCTGTCCTGTCCCCAGGCAATGTCCTGTCCCCTGGCAATGTCCTGTCCCCTGGCAATGAGGCAGGCAGAGAGAGGGCACAGGGACCAAACCCCTGGGGACCCTGGGGACATCAGGGAGGGCGGGATCCTTGGCAGCCCTGTTATCCCCAAATGCCACATCCACAGGGCCCTGTCCCACAGTCCCTGTCCCCTCCCAGGGCACAGGACCTGTCCCCTCCCACCCCGCGGTCCCTGTCCCCTCCCTTCTTGCCCCTCACGGTGTCCCCAAGCCGGGCCAGGCTCCTCCAGCAGCTCAGCCCCGGACTGGGAACGCGGCTGGGCTGGGGACAGGGCAGGGGACACGGGCAGGGGACACGGGCAGGGGACACGGGAAGGGGACATGAACAGGGGACAGAGGCAGGGGACACGGGCAGGGGACACGGGGAGGGGACACGGGCAAGGGACATGGGAAGGGGACATGAACAGGGGACAGAGGCAGGGGACACGAGAGGGGACACGGACAGGGAACACGGGCAGGGGACACGGGAAGGGGACATGAACAGGGGACAGAGGCAGGGGACACGAGAGGGGACACGAGAGGGGACAGGGACAGGGAACATGAGCAGGGGACATGGGCAGGGGTCATGGGAGGGGACATGGGCAGGGGACACCAGAGGGGACACGGGCAGAGCACCGGGCAGGGGACCGGGGAGGGGACACGGGAGGGGACAGGGGCAGGGGACCGAGCAGGAGACACAAGGAGGGGACACGAGGAGAGTACACGGGCAGAGGATCGGGGAGGGGACACAGGGAGGCGACACGGGGAGGCGACACGGGGAGGGGACACAGGGAGGCGACACGGGCAGGGGACGCGGCCACCTCACCTGTAGATGGGTCCGAAGCGGCGGAACTTGCGCGCCATGCTGAGGTGCAGCCTGCTGAGGCCGCCCTCCTGCCAGAAGCGGTACAGGTTGAGCCAGCCCGCTCGCCACTCGCCCGGCATCTGGTTAAAGGGCCGGGGAGCCGAGGGGACAGCCGAGGGGACAGCCGAGGGGACAGCCGAGGGGACAGCGCCGGCAGCCCCGCCGAGCCGGCGACACCGCGCGGCTGCGCCTCGGGGACATCCCCGCAGGGCTCCGGGCTTGGTGACAACTTGGGCGAGCATTGGGAGGGTGGCCCGGAGGGACGGGGTGGCCTCGCTCTTATCCCGAGCTCACGGAGCCGCTCCCGCCCGCCGCCCACCGGGGACGGCCCCACCCCGCGACAACGACGCGCCGGGGGTGGCACAGCGCGGCCCCGGGGACAGGTGACACGGTGGCCTTGGGAGAAAGGCGGGACGTGCCCCAAAAACGATAACAACGCGCGGGCCGGGTCACCCCGGCCGGGGACAGCCTTGGGGGCCGCCAGCCAGGGTCACCCGGCAGGGGGGTGGCCTTGGGGACTCGGTGCCACCGCTGGAGGTGCCTCACGTGCCGGGGGGCGGGCCCGGCATTGCCGAGCTCCGTCCCGAACCCAAAGCCCAAACCCCGAACCCAAACCCCAAACCCCAAACACCCCCTGGGAGCTTTTGGGAACGGCCTTTGGGCTGTCCCGGGCAGGGGACAAAGCTTGTCCCTTGTCCCTTGTCCCCAGCAGTCAGCGATGGGGTGGGTGACAGTGGGGTTGGGGACACTGGGGTCCCCTCTTTGGGGTGTCCCCGGGACAGGGATGAGCAGCGGGCACACCGAGCGGGGCTGGCGGATGCGACATCGGCGACGGGCACCGGGGGGCGCGCCGGGCCCGTCGGTGCCACCGCGCGGGGACAGCGCGGATTGTCCCCTCCCTCCCCGGAGCGTGGCGCTGTCCCCTGCCAGGCCACAAGGACTGTCCCCTGCTGCGCCGGGTCCCTGTCCCCTCGTCCCCCATGGTCTCTGTCCCCTCCTGTCCCCTCCCTGGCCCGGGATCTGTCCCCTGTTGCCCCTGTTGTCCCTGTCGCTCCTGTCCCTGTCCCCATTGCTGTCCCAGCCCCAAACCCCACTGGCTGCAGCCCCACACCCTGGGGACATGGTGACACAGTGCCACCCCCTCCTGTCCCCCTGCGCTGTCACTGTCCTGGGTGGGACCCGCTGCGTCCCCTCCTGCCACGGGCACGGGGGCAGGGCCCAGGGGACACCGAGGGACGCGGAGGGACATCAGGGGACACCAAGGGACACCGAGGGGCATGGAGGGACATCGGGGGACACCGAGGGACACTGAGGGACATCGGAGGACACCGAGGGACACTGAGGGACACCGAGGGACACGGAGGGACAGTGAGGGACACCGAGGGACACCGAGGGACACCGAGGGACACTGGGGGACACAGAGGGACACGGAGGGACATGAAGGGACACCAAGGGACACAGAGGGACACTGAGGGACATGAAGGGACACTGAGGGACACAAAGGGACACTGAGGGACACAGAGGGACACTGAGGGGCATGAAGGGACACAGAGGGACACCAGGGGACACTGAGGGACACCGAGGGACACTGAGAGACATCGGGGGACACCGAGGGACACAGAGGGATACAGAGGGACACAGATGGACACCGGGGGACACTGAGGGACACCGGGAGACACAGAGGGACACCAGGGGACAGCAAGGGACACAGAGGGACACGGAGGGACATGGAAGGACACGGAGGGACACAGAGGGACACCGAGGGACACACAGCTCTACGCTGAGCCATTGTCCCCACCCCCGACGTCACAGCCCCATCACTGTGTCACCTCCGCACCCCCTTCCAGCCCCTTCCCGCAGTGTGGGGACATGCCAGCACCCCGTGGGTGTCCCCTGCACCACCCAGGGGTGTCACACACCCCCTCGCGGGGTCCTGCCCTTGTCCCCCCTTGTCCCCGACCCTGAGAAGTCGCCGAGCTTTCTGCCACCCGCAGGGCACGAGGGGACAGTGGTGTCCCCTGGCCCGGGGGGCTCTGACAGCAAGAGCTCGGGGGTGCCACGGGGCCCGCGGCCACACTTTGTCCCCAGGCGCGGCGACAAAAGCGCTGCCCCGGCCCCGCAGCCCGGGAGGAGCGGGACAGCCCCGCGTCACCTCCCGCGCGTGGCCTTGTCCCCAGGGCCACCCACGCCGGCCACCAGGACGGTCCCTCCGCAGCGCTTTGGTCGCGCGGGGGAGGTGACACCGCGGGGGTTTTCTGTCACCTCCGGGTGACACCAGGGCCACCCCTCCCCACATCCGCCACCCCCGGGACCCCCCGGTGGAGCGGAGCCGCGGGGATTTGGGGCGGGAAGGGGTTTTGGGGCACAGCTCCGTCCCGGGGTGGGGCTGGAGGGGACAGTCAGGGGACATTGTCACCTCCCTGGGGTGCCCGAGTCGCCTGGGAAGGGGCCTGGAGCTGCTGCTTCGCTTCCTGACCCTAAAACTTCACCTCCCTGCCCTACAGCAGGAACCTAGGGACCCTTCTGCCCCATAGAAAACCCTATAAAGAGCCCCATAGAAAATCCTATAGGGACCTCTCTGCCCCATAGAAAACCCTATAAAGAGCCCCATAGAAAACCCTATAAAGAGCCCCACAGAAAACCCTATAGGGACCTCTCTGCCCCATAGAAAACCCTATAAAGAGCCCCGCAGAAAACCCTATAGGAAACTCTCTGCCCCATAGAAAACCCTATAAAGAGCCCCACAGAAAACCCTATAGGGACCTCTCTGCCCCATAGAAAACCCTATAAAGAGCCCCACAGAAAACCCTATAAAGAGCCCCACAGAAAACCCTATAGGGACCTCTCTGCCCCATAGAAAACCCTATAAAGAGCCCCATAGAAAACCCTATAGGGACCTCTCTGCCCCATAGAAAACCCTATAAAGAGCCCCACAGAAAACCCTATAGGGACCTCTCTGCCCCATAGAAAACCCTATAAAGAGCCCCATAGAAAACCCTATAGGGACCTCTCTGCCCCATAGAAAACCCTATAAAGAGCCCCACAGAAAACCCTATAGGGACCTCTCTGCCCCATAGAACCCCCCCCATCCTACAGGGACCCCCCTGCCACATAAATCCTACAGAGGGGCCCTGCTGCCCCACAAAGACTCCTCTGCTCTACAGGGACCCTCCTGCCCTACAGGGACCCCCCCTGCCCCACAGAGACCCCCCTACCCTACAGGGACCCCCCTTGCCCCACAGAGACTCCCCTGCCCTACAGGGACCCCCCCTGCCCTACAGGGACCCCCCTGCCCTACAGGGTCCCGCTGGGGGTCCCCCCCGCTCACTCCCCGCTGGAATTGAAGGATTTTCCCCCAATTTCTTCTCTTCCCTGTAGGGTTTTCATGCCGGGCTCTTCCCCGCTCTCCCCACGCCTGGATCCCTTTTCCACAGACCGGGAAATCCCAGCGGGGAAATCCCGCCCAGAACCCCCCGGGACTCCGGTCGGGGCTGGGGAAACTCATTTTTGTCATCATCGTGTTGAAAATGAAAGGTTTGGGTGGCAAACGCACCCTGGAGGGTTTTCCCTGGCACGGGAGGAAGGTTCACCGTCCCCCGCGGCATCCCTCAGGGATTTGGGGAGGCTCGAGATCCACAGGGGGGATCCAGGATCGGCTCCGATGTGAGACTGGGAGAAAAAAACCGAGGGGTTTTCGTTCCCCTCCTCCGTTAAACCGAATTTCCTCTCGCCCGTTTATTGCCAGGCTTCAAAGCTGCCAGGCTTTTGGGGCTCTTGGGGGATCCCACCCGTGGGTTCTCCAGCCAGGATCGCCCCTGGGGGATCTGGGATCCACGGCGGGAAAGGGCAGAGCAGTGGGAGGAGGAGGAGGAGGAAGAGGAGGAGGAAGAGGAAGAGGAGGCCGGTGTGGAGTTTAACTTCCCCCCGTTTCTCCCGGGCCATCTCATTTCCCCTAAAGGGCCGCGTTTCCCGCTCGGGCCCCTCTCCCTGCTCCACCCAGCCCTTGTCCCACCTGGATCCCCCTTGGATCCCCATCAGATCCCACCTGGATCCCCCTTGGATCCCCATCAGATCCCACCTGGATCCCCCTTGGATCCCCATCAGATCCCACCTGGATCCCGGGAGAGCAGAGGGACGGACAGACCCCAGGTTAAACCCGGGATCCTCGGGAAAAACGGGGGGACACGGCAGCCGCCAGTCCCTAAAAACGGAGCTGCCACATCCCCGCCGGGAAAAGCGGCCGGACAGGGGGCGAGGCAGCACGGCGGGGCTTCAGGATCCCGGCTCTTGGAATCCCATAAATTCCAAGAGGGATTTTATGGGAAGGCGTGGCCGGGATGCAGCAGCGCCTCTCCATCACTGCAATCCCAGCTCCGGTGAATCCCGGCGGATCCCGATCCCAGCGGCTCTGTACCCCCATCCCAGCGGGAAAAGATTCCCGGAGTGCTGCTCTGGGGTGTCCCAGCTTCCCGTCCATGGCGATACAGGAGGGTCCTGCATGGAAAATCCTCCTCCAAAAATGACCCTGGGGGAAAAAAACCCCAACGCTCCTGGTGACTTTTGTTTGAGGCGTGTGGAATAGCCCCAAAAACGACTCTGGGAAAAAATTCAAACGCTCCTGGTGGCTTTTGTTCGTCGCCGCTCCGCCTGTGCCGGGAAAAGCCTGGAAAAGCTGCTGGAATGGCTGAGCCCATGTGCTGGAGCATCCCGGGCCAGCTGAGACCCCAGAATAACCCCCGGGACAACGAGGCCACAGCCGCGGGGACATCGCGGCTCCCCGGGGCAGCCCCGAGGCCACAGCAAATCCCGGGATTTGGCTCGCTGGCTTTGAGGAAGCGGCGGGCGGGGGGTGGGAGCGTGTCCCGGGATAAAACAGCACCCGCAGGGCTCGGCCCGCGCTGCTTTTCTCGGGGATTTCGGCAAAAAGAAAGCTCCGCGGTTTGTCCTGGCTGCTCCCAGCAGCGGGGAGGTGACGGCGAGGGGACACCCCGCCTGTGTCGCTGTCACCCGGGAACTCCCGCTCGTCCCGCGGTGCTCGACCCCACGCTCTCAGCAGGATTTTTGGGCAAGGAAAAGGATTTTGGGCGGCCGAACTGGAATTCTGGCTGCCTGCGCCCGCTCCCACCCATTCCAAGGTGGGAATTCTTGTCGTGCGCTGCTCCCGAGCCTCTTCCCCGGGATTTTGGAGCTTTGGGGTGCCACCATGGGGAGTTGGGAATGGGAACAGCTCGGAGTCCGTGTGCTGAACCCAAAAATTCCCTCCGGGCTGTGGGCTCCTCTGCGTTCGCAGCCCACGGGGCTGCCAAAATTCCCGCTCCTGGCTCGGGAACCGCCCGCTCCCGGCCCCTGCCTCTCCCCTTCCCGCACGCCGCCGGCGCCAGCGGGAATTCTGTGCCAAAGAGGGATGGAGGCAGGGAAAGGTTTCGCTTTCGGCTGCCAAACCTCCCCCCCGTGAGGAGCGGGGACCCTCGGGTCCCCTCAGTGCCACCCTCGTGTCCCCAGCGCCACCCGGCCGCCGTCACTGCAGTCCTTGAGGTGCAGCTCATTCACCCATCCCGAAATATTTCCCTGCGGGAAGAGGCCCGGCAGGAGCACCGGGAATAGCCGGGAATGGACCGGGACGAGCCCCGAGGCGGCTCTGCCTTTGTGCCGGGGCCGCTTTGATGGAGGCTTCCTTCGCTCCTGCCTTTGCTGGCACCTTCCAAAATCCCGAATTCCCGTTCCCCGCCTCCCTCCGGCCCCAGCCCAGCCCTTTGCCCTCACAGCACCGACCACCAGCTCGCTTTTCCCAAAAATCCGGAGCATGCCAGGCAGGAGGAGGGGAGATGGTTCCACACCAGGAACCCCGCCGCTATTCCCACCCCTCCCTTCCCAGGGCTCGCTCCCTCCTTTGGGATTTCCGAGGGGAATTTGCTGCTGGCCCGGAACAGGAGCAGCAAACTCGGGGCTGGAGAGAAGAGGACACGGAAAAAGGCGAGGGGAGATCCCGGCCCCCATCATTCCCAGCGACAGCCACGGTGCTCTCCTGCTTTTTCTCCACTCTTTATTCCAACCATCCGCTTTGGTTACAGGTCTGAAAGGGTTGGGGGTGGTTTTTTTGGTAGCTGTTGTGGTAGCTTTTTTAAAATTTTCCTCTCCTGTGATCCGCCCCCGCCTGCTGTAATATTATAAAATCCTACAAGACAGAAACGAGCAGTCGATATAATAAATATCTGTTAGTCCACAAAGTTAAAGTGCTTTGAGAAGGGCTGTAAGAAGCTCTGTCCTAGACCGGGGATGGGGAACATCTCGGGGATGTAGTGCACTAGGAAGCTCTGGCCCGCTGCCCGTGGCGTCTGGACGTGGCCTCTCGGCCCCTCGGGCTCTCCTGAGTGAGCAGGAGCCGGGACAGGCATTGGAAGCACGGCCAGGGTGTCCCCTGGGTGTCCCCTGGGTGTCCTCGCCCAGGGCCGGGCCGCTCCGGGCTGGGCGAGGTTGGGACAAGGAGCGGGACCCCCCCCACACCCCCCTTGCAGGGGGAAAATCCCGATTTTCACAGTTTAGTCTCGCTCCGAGAGCTCCGAAAGCGCGGGGGAAGCGAAGCCCGGACCTGCCCCGGGCCTGCCTCGGGGGACAGGGACAGAGCCGGGGACAGGCGCAGCCCCCCCGGTGCCCTGAGATCCGCGGCCGCTTTCCCTGAGGACGCCCGGGACACGGTGGGAGCGGGCACGGCCCCGCTGCGATGCCCCTCAGCTGCCCGCAGAGGATTTGTGCGTCTCCAGCGTCTCCCCAGCGCCTCCCGCTCCGCTCCGGGCTCTGCTCCCACCTTCCCTCCCCGTCCCCACACCCCAAATCCAGTCACCTTCCGAGGCTTTCCCATGCAAATTCCCAACGCGGCGGCGCCGATTCCCGACCTCCCTCCCACACCAAAGCCGGCTGCAAACAAAAAACAACGAACCGAGCCCCCCTGAAGCCTCCGAGCCCCCCCGGAGCAGGAGGGGACTCGCCGGGGGTGTCCCAGCCGCTGCCAACCCCAACATCACCCCCCCAGAACCTCGGGAGGCAGCGGCCCCCGCGGGGATCCCGCAGTCCGGAGGCCGAGGGCCGGCTCCTCCTCCTCCTCATCTTCATCACATGCAAGGAGCGGGCACGCCCTGAGCGTCAGCGCATGCATGGCTGGCCAGCGGAGCCGCCACCGCCGCGGCCGCCGCGTGTCACACCCTCCTCCCGCGGCTCTTCCAGCGAGGCCGGCGGCGGGCAACACAAACGGTCCGAGCTCCGCGGAGCCGCGGAAACCACGGCAGCAGCGGGCAGGCCAGCGGGACGGCGTCAGTGGAAGAGCTCGGCCAGGGCCAGCGCGAGCAGCAGCTGGAGCCACGAGGCCAGCGCGGCCGGAGCGCGGCCGCGCTGCGACTGGAAGCGCTGGCGGTCCAGCAGGCGCTCCTTGACCAGCGCCTGGCGGAAGCCGTCCTCCTCGGACACGCAGACGTAGTGGCCGTAGTGCTCGCGGCGGACGCTGGGGATGAAGTGGAAGCAGTCGTGCTGCGGGTGGGAGGTGTTGCAGCTCTTGATGAGCACGTCCTCGTGGTACCAGTTGTAGGTGGCGTAGTGGGACTCGATGGAGCAGTTGAGGTAGTAGCGGGAGAAGGGCATCACCGAGATGTTCCGGAAGTCGTCTGCGGGGACAGGGGGTGAGGCTGGGGTAGCTGGGAGCAGGCGGGGTTTTAGCGGGGCCGAGGAAGCCACAGAGGCTCCTTCCGGGGGAGAACTCGAAACTTCTGCTCTGCCCTGTAATTCCTATCCCCATATCTGTGCCGGAGAGCCCCTTAATTTCAAATTCATAGCAATTCGGAGGGAGGGGTTTACATTTTCCATTTCAGGGGAGGCTCCTGCCTTCATTAGCAGATACCTGGCTTTCAAACCAAGATAGATGACCCACACAAACCCACCCAAACTCATCCAAATCCATCAAAACCAACCCAAACCCACCCAAACTCATCCAAATCCATCAAAACCAACCCAAACCCACCCAAACTCATCCAAATCCATCAAAACCAACCCAAACCCATCCAAACTCATCCAAATCCATCCAAACCCATCCAAACCCATCCAAATTCATAAAAACCAACCCAAACCCATCCAAACTTATTCAAACCCATCCAAATCCATCAAAACCAACCCAAACCCATCCAAACCCACCCAAACTCATCCAAATCCATCCAAACCCATCCAAACTCATCCAAACCTACCCAAACCCATCCAAACTCATTCAAACCTACCCAAACCCATCCAAACCTACCCAAACCCATCCAAACTCATCCAAACCCATCCAAACCCATCCAAACCTACCCAAACCCATCCAAACCCATCCAAACCCGTCCAAACCCATCCAAACCCAACCAAACTAATCCAAACCCATCCAAACCAACCCAAACCCAAACAAACCCATTCAAACCCACCCAAACCCAACCAAACCCATCCAAACCCATCCAAACTCATCCAAACCAATCCAAACCCATCCAAACTCATCCAAACCCACCCAAACCCATCCAAAGCCTGGAGAATCCAACAATTCCTTGACCAACCACAACATCTCCATGTACCTTCCTTGACGTCGCCCCTCTGGCAGCTTCCTCGCCACGAGTCCAAGTTCAGGTTCTGGAGCACGTCCCTGGGGGATGGGAATGGGGATCAGCACCAACAGAACTTCAGGGAGCAGCGGTTCAGGGATGGGAATCCCCCGTATCAGTGGGGTGAGCGGGAATCTCCCCCTCCCATCCCAATTTCGGAAGGCTGCAGATGACCAAGGTGAGACCCAGCAGCAAGGAGAGGGGTTGGGTGCCCAAAACCCCAAGGGAGTGATGGATCTGCACAGAGCACCCCAAACTTTTGGGGAGAGGGGTTGGGTGCCCAAAATTCTTCAAGGAAGGGATGGATCCATGCAGAGAACCCCAGACTCTTGGGGAGAAGGGCTGGGTGCCCAAAACCCTTCAAGGGAGTGATGGATCCACACAGAGAACCCCAAAGTTTTGGGAAAAGGGGTTTGGGTGCCCAAAATCCTTCAAGGAAGGGATGGATCCATGCAGAGAACTCCAAACTCTTGGGGACAGGGGTTAGGTGCCCAAAATCCTTTAAGGAAGGGATGGATCCACACAGAGCACCCCAAACTTTTGGAAAGAGGGGTTGGGTCCCCAAATTTCTTCAAGGAAAGGATGGATCCACTCAGAGAACCCCAAATTTCAGGTAGTGGGGTTGGGTGCCCAAAATCCTTCAAGGGAGTGATGGATCTGCGCAGAGCACCCCAAACTTTCAGGGAGTGGGGTTGGTGCCCAAAATCCTTTAAGGGAGGGATGGATCCACACAGAGAACCCCAAAGTTTTGGGAAAAGGGGTTTGGGTGCCCAAAACCCTTCAAGGGAGGGATGGATCCACGCAGAGAACCCCAAATTTCAGGTAGTGGGGTTGGGTGCCCAAAATCCTTTAAGGGAGGGATGGTTACATGCACAGCACCTCAAACTTTCAGGGAGAAGGGTTGGGTGCCCGAAACCTTTCAAGGGAGTTATGGATCTGCGCAGAGCACCCCAAACTTTTGGAAAGAGGGGTTGGGTGCCCAAAATCCTTCAGGGGAGTGATGGATCTGCACAGAGCACCCCAAACTTTTGGAAAGAGGGGTTTGGGTGCCCAAAATCCTTCAAGGGAGTTATGGATCTGCGCAGAGCACCCCAAACTTTCAGGGAGTGGGGTTGGGTGCCCAAAATCCTTTAAGGGAGTGATGGATCTACACAGAAAACCCCAAAGTTTTGGGAAAAGGGGTTTGGGTGCCCAAAACCCTTCAAGGGAGGGATGGATCCACCCACAGCACCCCAAACCTTCGGGGACAGCGCATCCACCCCAAACCCACGCACACACTCAGCCCAGGAGGGGAATGCTGGGGGTGTGGGTGCTTGTCAGGTGGGATTGGCGTGGGAATGGCCCCCACGCACCGACTGAGGGCCAGCGAGAGGCAGGAGCCGTTGGCCCAGCCGCAGTAGGGGTCCCTGGCCAGCACGCAGCTGTGGCAGTTGTTGCGGTAGGCCCCGCACATGTCCATGGGCAGCTCCAGGACGCGGCTGCCGGAGCCCACGTAGAGCACGGCCTGCGGGAGGAGAGCACAGGAACGGTCATTCCGTGTCCCAGGAAAGGTCAGGAAGGAGCTGGAGCTGCTGGAAGGAGGCCAAGGAGATGCTGGAAGGGTGCAGCCCCTCTGCAGCCAGGCTGGGAGAGCTGGGGATGAGAAGGCTCCAGGGAAAGCTCAGAGCCCCTGCCAGGGCCTGGAGGGACTCCAGGAGAGCTGGAGAGAGAATTTGGAGTGACAGGACACAGGGAGTGACTTCCCACTGGCAGAGGGTAGGGATGGATGGGATAGTGGGAAGGAATTGTTCCCTGTGAGGGTGGGGAGGGGCCGAGATGGAATTCCCAGAGCAGCTGTGGCTGCCCCTGGATCCCTGGAAGTGCCCAAGGCCAGGGTGGGCACTGGGACTTGGAGCACCCTGGGACAGTGGAAGGTGTCCTCACCATAGGGTGGGGCTGGATGATCATTGAAGGCCAGAGGGTGATCATTAAAGTGATCATTAAAGGTCCCTTCCAACCCAAATAATTCCATGATTTCACTCCCAGAGCCCGGGGCTGGCACTGACCCATCCATGCCTGACCCACCCCGTTCTCCCGCCCCCCGAGCAGGGACCCACCCTGGCGTGGTCCAGGATCATGGCCTGGATGGGATCCTTGTTGGGGAACACCTGGATCTCCACGATGTTCTGCACCCCGTCTGGCAGCTCCACCACCTTGTGGATGGACCCCTTGTCTGGGGAGAGAGAGGGGACAGCCCTGGTGAGGCACCCTGAGAGGGGGTGACGGAGCCAGGAGGTGCCTGCCTGGATCTGCCAGGAAGGCAGGAGCAGCACCCCGGGGGAACGGGGCTGGGAATCCTCGTGCTTCCCCTTCCCAAAGGGATCCCTCCTCCCCTCAGCCAGTGGGGGGGGGAAGCCCAGCTCGTGCAGGACCCCGCAGGTGACTCTGTGTCCATCCCATGGCCCTTCCCGTTGGATCAGGCTGCCAGGGGAACCCTGCAGGGCATTGGCTGCGTTTAGAGCCAGGATTCTGGAAATTCTCCATTGCTCTGTCTCTCTCTATTTCAACTCTATTGTTCTGTTTCTCTATTTCTCTGTTTCTCTCTAACTCTGTTTCTCTGTTCCTGTATTTCTCTGTTTCTCTCTGTTTCTCTGTTTCTGTATTTCTCTGTTTTGCTCTATTTATTGCTCAGTTTCTCGATTTCTTTCTCTGTTTCTCTCTAAATCTGTTTCTCAATCTCTCTCTAACTCTCTTGCTCTGTTTCCCTATTTCTCTCCATTTCTCTATTTCTCTCTAGCTGTAAAATCCCAAATCCATCACTCTTGGCCCCAGTCCGACCCCAGCCACCCACCGAGAGCTGGCTGCACTTTCTCCAGCACGAAACCAGGAATTTAAATCCCTGCAGGTCCCTCCACGAAATCCAGGGAACACATCCCACGGATGGGAGGGACGAGGGCAGCTCGGGAAGCACCAAAAAACGACGGAGCTGCTCCTTGGGGAAGGATTTCTGCCCCCCCAGCACGAACCCCCCTCCCCGGGGAGGGCCGTGCCCCCCTCCCCCGTGCCTGGGATGCTGCCCGGAGCGCGGCGGTGCCCACCCAGCCAACCTGGCAGCGTTCGGCTCTTCCCGAAATTTGGCAGCTCGCTGCTGCCTGACGAACATATGGCAGGCTGGGAAGGCAGCCCTGGCGGCGGGGAATGTCCCCTCGATGTGTCCCCGCACCTGTGGCCAGGTAGAGGACGTTGTAGCGCTGCCCGTCGCCCGCGGCCACCTCGTGCACGCCGATTTTCTGGTAGCGGTGCTTGTTGTGGAACAGGGGGCTCCTGGAAGGGGACAGCGGCTCCACCCGCTCCTCCACCTCGGGGTGGCTGTCGGCGATCTTGAAGGTCTCGCTCGGCGTGTGCTGCCCGGAGGGGACGCACTGCGGGCAGAGGGGACAGAAGGGGACAAAAGGCACCAGAGTCAGAGGCGGGCGGGGCGCTGAGGACGGCGGGGGAAGGGGACAGCTCTGCCCAGAGCTTATTGTCACTGTGCCCGTGCCAGGTGCCCTCTGAGGTCCTCTCTCCCCGTGCTCTCCATGAAGGGATCGGACCGTTTCCAGCCTCCCTCCATTCCCCGGGCTCAGCTCGTCCCGCAGCGCCTCCCTCGCTCCGTGTCCCCTTCCCGGGGTCCCCCGGGCCTCCCGCGGGCGGCTCCTGCCCCTCCCTCACCTGGCCAGGTTTGACCTCCGGGGTGGGGCCGTTGTAGCCTTTGAGCCGCGATGTCCTGAACACGTTGTCGATGTCCCCGAAGGAGTAGACACAGACGGCAGAGCTTCCCCTGAGGGGACAAGGACAGGGTCAGGGGGGACACCGGGCTGTGCCCATCGCCGTGCCTGCTCCAGATGTTCTCCAGAGGGAAAAGAGGGGCTGGAAGGGAGGATTTGGGCCAGGGCCCCTCACCAGGTGTTGGTGAAGAGCCCGTAGACCTTGGAGCGCCGCCAGTCGCCCGCGGGGACGAAGAAGACGTCCTGCAGCCAGTTGAAGTTGCCCTTGGTGACGGGGTCCACGCAAATCAGGGTGGCCTTGAGGAACGTGGTCCACTTGGAGGCTGAGAGGGAGCTGGTTCCTCCCCTGTCCTCCTGGGGGACAGGGACAGTGGGAGGGAGTCAGGGTTTGGGGGAGAACACCCCAAAATGCCCGTCCTGATGGGGAACAGCAGGATGCTGCCACAATCCCGCTCCTGCCATCCCGGCGAGACGGAGCGGGGAATTCTCTCCCCTACGAGGCCGAAGGACGTGGCTGTGCCCCACTCAGAGGGGCCAAAGCAAGCCTGGGCAAGCCCAGGGGAGCTGGCACGTCCCCTGTCCCCCCCAGAGCTGCCCTGGCTGCCACCCCACCCTGTCCCCGAGGTACCTTACACAGCTGGGCCACCCGCGAGATGTTCCGGGGCGCCTCGGGGCTCTTGTCCGGGTTGTCCTCGCGGAAGAAGTAATAAATCTTGTCCTGGTGAGGCTCCTCGTGCCTCAGCGTGGTGGCCTTGACAAACTGAGGGTCTGGGGAGGGAAGGGACAGAACTTGGACCTGATTTCATCAAGGGAGCCACCGGTGGGGACAGGGCAGGGAGTGGGACATGGCTGTGGCCCAGGGAAGGACAGATCCAAGCCCAGGCTGCCCCTGCTGATCCTTGGAAAGGCTGAGCTGGAACCGAGACTAGACTGAGCTCAAGAATAAAGCAGGGATTTATTAAAAGGATTTCCTCAATGGAGCCACCTTGGGCAGCACAAGAGCCCAGCCAGGGCTGCATCCAAGAGGAAACAAAATGGTCACAAAATGGAAAACTGGTCATGAGGTGCCTCACTTTTATGAGTTCTGCTCAATTTACATATTGGAGTTAATTGTCCAATTCCAGCTTTAGATTATGAAATCCCATCCTGCTTGTTTTTCTCTCTCCAGCCCGCGTTGTTTGTGCTCTTGGGGCTGAGATCTGGATCCTCTGTCCTTGGTCCCCAGCTGGAGCAGGAATTGTTTTGTCTCCCTGCTCTGTGAACAGAGCTCACCATCCCCTAACAGGAACCCCAGACCCACCCACTGAAGCAGCACAGAATGTGAACATATAAAAGCTGAAGCTGAGGCATCAGTGCCACCTCCCCAGTGCCTCCTGCCTGACTGCACAGACTCATTCCCTGCAGGGAACGACTCCCCGGAGCCTGGGGAAGCCTTGGCAGCCACAGAAACCCAAGTCCCTCCCGGCTCTAGAAGGAAGGAAGGATCCCTCAGGAGGAGCAACCCGTGCTGTTTGTTGGGAAAACCCCATAACACCCTTCCTATTAACGCTCCCCTGCCATGATGGGCATCCCTGGGTCCCTCCGAGCATCCTGAGCTGCTGTTTCCATGGCAGGGAATCTCCAGGGATCAGAGCCCTGCTGTTCCCACGCCAGGAAATGTCCCAGGATCAGCCTCGCAGGTCTGGTTTGGTTTCCTCCTCCCTGTTTTATCATTTTAATTCCGTTTTTTATCCCAATAATCCCCCATTTCCCCGCCCGGGAAGCCACCACAGCAGCCACCACAAGCCCAGGGAAGCAGAGCAGGGTCCTTTCCCCGTGTCCCCTCCCTGTCCCTGTCCCTGTCCCTGCCCCAGGTTTGACCCTGGCTGGGGTTTGCCCACACTGGAAGTTGCCCAACGCTGCGGGGCAGCTGCCGGGCATTTTGCACAACCCAGTTTCCTTCCTCCCTCGCCAGCCTCGTTTCCCCATGCCCCGAGGACGGGGAAGTCACTTTTGTGCTGGTTTGGGACAGGGCTCAGGGGGAGCAGACAGCTGGCTCCCTCCTGGCTGGCACTGAGGGCACCCGATCAGTTGGGCTAAGCTTAGGGGGCACTGGGGCACTACAGCTGCACCACAAGCTGGAGTTTCTGTACACAGGATGGTGGGGAGCAACATGTAACTGTGGAGCTCCCTCAGCACAAAATTCCATTGCCAAAGAACTGAGAACTTCCAGTTCTTGAGGTTCGGAAGGTGCTTTAAGAAGGTCAGGGGCCCAATGGCGTTAATTGGTGATGGGATTGGTCTCATTGGTGGCTTTACACCAATAATCGTCACCATTGGGTATTGGCCATTCCTTGGCTGGCACTGGCACACCAAACAGGTCACAAAGGGTTTGTTTGGGCTCAAATTGGTGTCTGAGCCTGCTGACTTGGCTAAAGCAACCCAAACTTTTGTTTTCGGTGGATCTGCAGGTGTATCTGCACTGCAAGAGCAAGCAAAGCAAAACTAACGAGTTCTGCTTAATCCGACACCAATCAGCCCCCACGAGAAGCTCTGGAGCTTCTCCTGCCCCCTGCCAGCTGTGGGGGGGCAGAGTCCAGCGGGGATCCCCCCCAGTGGGAATGTCCCCGCAGTGGGAATGTCCCCCACTCACTCTGCATCACGGTGTCACTGGTGTAGAGCTCTCCCCCGCCCCTCACGCGGCGGAATCGAGGGATCTTCCCGTTCTGCTGGCTCTTCTTGATGGTGGAGTAGATGTCCTGGCCTGTGGGACAGCAGGGAGCGGGGAGGGGATGAGGAGGAGTGAAAGCAGCCAGGACTTCCCGGGCATCGCAGGGATGGTGGGTACGGAGCAGGAATGCCAGTCCTGACACGCAGTCCTTGAAGGGTGGCAGGGAGAGATTCTTGGAAGGATCCTCACCTGTGCCCACACCAGGCCTGGAGCAGTGGGATCACTGCAGGCCCTCCATCCAAGGTCTCTCCTGACCCAAAGCATTCCTGATTCAGATCCTTCCTTCCAAGGTCCCTCCTGACCCAAAGCATTTCTGATTCAGGTCCTTCCTTCCAAGGTCCCTCCTGACCCAAAGCATTCCTGATTCAGATCCTTCCTTCCAAGGTCCCTCCTGACCCAAAGCATTCCTGATTCAGATCCTTCTTTCCGAGGTCTCTCCTGACCCAAAGCATTCCTGATTCAGATCCTTCTTTCCGAGGTCTCTCCTGACCCAAAGCATTCCTGATTTCCTGATTCAGGTCCTTCCTTCCAAGGTCTCTCCTGACCCAAAGCATTCCTGATTCCCAACGTTCCTCCCACGCCCTGGTGGAATCTCCAACCTCTGTCCCAAAGGGATGTGCATTTCCATGGGGACAAAATGAGGAGAGCCAAGGGGACAAAGCCCTCAGGGGGCTCCTGTTTGTCCCAGGGAGGTTTTGAGCACAACAAAACCTGTGGAAAACAGGAAAATGGGAAAACAGCCCACTTACCATCGACAACGACGAGGGTGTTGGAGTCAGGGGTGAAGGGAGCGATCCCTCTCCCATCCCAGGGCGGGCTCTCCCTCCTCTGCGTCTGGGGAAGGACAGAAAGGGATCCTGAGTGGGGTCAGGCCGGGTTTTCCCTGCCCGGGATGGGGGAAGGATCCGTACCACATTCCAGCAGGTGGGAGCGCAGGCGCCGGTCCCGCACACCAAGAGCCCGTCCCCGTACTGCTCCACCAGGGTCAGGTAATTCCGGCTGTCCTCCTGCCGGGGGAAAGGAGCCTGCCAATGGCACAGAGCCCCCGGCACCACACGGATTCCCTGGTCCTTCCTGGGTTTTCCCGGATCTCCTCATCCCGGGGGAGCTCACGAGGAGCACGCGCAGCTCCTTCAGCCCAAATCCTCCAGCCCTCCCCATCCCGCTGTTCCCTATTCAACCCAAATCCTTCCCATCCCATTATTCCCTCCTTCAACCCAAATCCTCCCCATCCCGCTGTTCCCTCTTCAACCCAAATCCTCCCCATCCCATTATTCCCTCCTTCAACCCAAATCCTTCCCATCCCGCTGTTCCCTCTTCAATCCAAATCCTCCCCATCCCATTATTCCTTCAACCCAAATCTTCCCATCCCATTATTCCTTCAACCCACATCCTCCCCATCCCATTATTCCCTCCTTCAACCCAAATCCTCCCCATCCCATTATTCCTTCAACCCACATCCTCCCCATCCCGCTGTTCCCTCTTCAACCCAAATCCTCCCCATCCCATTATTCCTTCAACCCAAATCCTCCCCATCCCGCCGTTCCCTCTTCAACCCAAATCCTCCCCATCCCATTATTCCTTCAACCCAAATCCTCCCTATCCCACTGTTCCCCCACGGGTGGGACCTACCAAATTCCCAGAGGACACACACTGGCCTTCATTTCTCACCGGGAACTCTTCCTAGGATAAAAGAGAGGGAAACGTTTCCATTCCTGCTCTCCCAACACCACCAGGCACGGGCTCAGCGTGCCACAAGGTCACCAAACTCCACGAGATGTCCTTGTCCCCCACCCCGGGGGACTGAAATCCCTCGGGAAGGCCGGGCTGGATGCCAGTGATGAAATCTGAGCATCGCTGCTCTCAATTCAGAAAGGATTCCTGGCTGGAAACATCCAGGAGGGATCCAGAAAGGAACCCTGGCTTTAAATATCCAGGATGGATCCAGAAAGGATCCCTGATTGAAAAAATCCAGGATGGATCCAGAAAGGATCCCTGATTGAAAAAATCCAGGATGGATCCAGAAAGGATCCCAGGTTGGAAGCATCCAAGATGGATCCAGAAAGGATCCCCATGAACCATCCAGGATGCATCAAGAAAGGATCCCAGGCTGAAAATACCCCGGAGGGATCCAGAAACAATCTCCTGGAAACAGCCAGGATGGATCCAGAAAGGATCCAGGACAGGAAACATCCTCCCCGCAGGGTATCGAGGACATCAGAGGGATCCCACCTGGGGAAGAACCCCACCATGATGAATGCAGGAGATTTAATCCTGATCCTAACCCTAACCCTATTCCCAGTCCTAAACCTAATCCAAACTGTAACTTGAGTATTAAACCTAACACTAATCGTAAGCCTAAGCCTAAAACCAATCCTAGACAGAGCCTTTGCCCTAACCCAAAACATAAACCGAACCCAACCAGGAGAGATCCCACTGAGGGAAGAACCTCCCCATGGACAAGAGGGGAAATTTAAACCTAACCTAAACCCTGACCTTAACCCTAACGCTAACACTGACCCTGATCCTAACCCAAACCGTGACCCCAACCCTAACTATAAACCTAACCCTAACCCTAACCCTAACCCTAACCCTAAACCAAACCCTGACCCTAACACTAACACTAACCCCGATCCTAACCCAAACCTTGACCCCAACCCTAACCCTAACCCTAAACCTAAACCAAACCCTAACCCTAACCCTAACCCTAACCCTAACCCTAACCCTAAACCTAAACCAAACCCTGACCCTAACACTAACACTAACCCCAATCCTAATCCTAACCTTGACCCCAACCCTAACCTTAACCCTAACCCTAACCCTAACCCTAACCCAAACCCTGACCTTAACCCTAACGCTGGCCCTGATCCTAACCCAAACCTTGACCCCAACCCTAACTATAAACCTAACCCTAACCCTAACCCTAACCCTAAACCTAAACCAAACCCTGACCCTAACACTAACACTAACCCCGATCCTAACCCTAACCTTGACCCCAACCCTAACCCTAACCCTAAATCTAACCCAAACCCTGGCCCTAACCCTAACGCTAACCCCGATCCTAACCCAAACCTTGACCCCAACCCCAACCCCAACACTAACCCTAACCCTAAACCTAAACCAAACCCTGACCCTAACACTAACACTAACCCCGATCCTAACCCAAACCTTGACCTCAGCCCTAACCCTGACCCTAACCCTAACCCAAACCCCAACCCTAACCCTAACCCAAACCCTGACCCTAACACTAACCCCGATCCTAACCCAAACCTTGACCTCAGCCCTAACCCTGACCCCAGCCCTAACCCAAACCCTAACCCTGATCCTAACCCAAACCTTGACCCCAACCCTAACCTTAAACCTAACCCATTCTTTCCCGCTGGGATTTTGCTTCCTGGCAGGATGGAGCTGGCTGGGCAGAGTCCAGGCTCATCCAGGCCTGGAATGTGGGCCGGGAGATGGATCCCAGAGACTTTTTGTGGGGTTTTGATGCCGAACCCGTTAGCGGCGCCTCCTCACCGTGTAGTTCTCGCGCGTTGCAAAGTCGTAGTAGTAGAGCCTCCCCTCGCCCCCGACGTAGATGGAGGAGGTGTTTTCCTGGTGGAAGAACACCGGGAACCTCTCCCTCCGCGGGAACACATATTCCTTGGCACCTGGGAAGGGCACACATCTCAGGGAGCCGCTCTGGGGGCACCCGCGGATCCCCTCCCTTCCCGCGCCCTTGGAGCACCGAGGAAAACCGGGACGCGGGGCTGGGGCCCTCGGGAGGGCGGGGAAAGGGGACAGGCGGCGCCCCATTGTCCCCTGGGCCCCCGGGGATGGGAGAGCAGGGGAATTGCTGCGGGAATTGCTGCCATCCACCGCAGAGCCCTGGCTCTGAGCGCTGCTTCCCAGATTCCCAGTGCCTCCTGCATCCCGGCTGAGGGATCAGGGACCCTCTGCCACCCTGGCAACCGATCCAGGCAGTGCCAGGGAGATTCGGATCTGTCCCAGAGCCAGGAGGGGGGGACAGGGTGTGGATCCCAGGAGGATGGACAGGGTTTGGATCCCAGGGGGATCGACAGGGTTTGGATCCCAGGAGGATGAACAGGGTTTTGATCCCAGAGCCAGGAGGATGGACAGGGTTTGGATCTCAGGAGGATGGACAGGGTGTGGATCCCAGGAGGATGGACAGGGTGTGGATCCCAGGAGGATGGACAGGGTTTGGATCTCAGGAGGATGGACAGGGTGTGGATCCCAGGAGGATGGACAGGGTGTGGATCCCAGGGCAGGAGGGATGGACATGGCTTGGATCCCAGGACAGGAGGGATGGACAGGGTTTTGATCCCAGGACAGAAGGGGTGGACAGGGTTTTGATCCCAGGGGGATCGACAGGGTTTGGATCTCAGGAGGGATGGACAGGGTGTGGATCCCAGGAGGATGGAGAGGGTGTGGATCTCAGGAGGGATGGACAGGGTGTGGATCTCAGGAGGATGGACAGGGTTTTGATCCCAGGAGGATGGACAGGGTTTTGATCCCAGAACCAGGAGGGATGGACAGGGTTTGGATCCCAGAAGGGACAGATAGGGTGTGGATCCGAGGAGGATGGACAGGGTGTGGATCTCAGGAGGATGGACAAGGTGTGGATCCCAGGAGGATGGACAGGGTGTGGATCCCAGGAAGATGGACAGGGTTTGGATCTCAGGAGGATGGACAGGGTGTGGATCTCAGGAGGATGGACAGGGTGTGGATCCCAGGGCAAGAGGGATGGACAGGGTTTTGATCCCAGGGGGATCGACAGGGTTTGGATCCCAGGAGGATGGACACGGTGTGGATCTCAGGAGGATGGACAGGGTGTGGATCCCAGGAGGATGGACAGGGTGTGGATCTCAGGAGCGATGGACAGCGTGTGGATCCCAGGGCAGAGCCCAGGTCTGCCAGCAGAAAGGCTCACCCGAAACCACCACCCCCAGGCTCCGTGTCCCAGACAGGAACAAAAAGTGTCAGCCAGCCCTCAGACGTCCCAGCTGGCAGCAGACCCGCCCGTCTGCCCCTCTGCCCTTCTTCTTTCACATCCCGGCTTCTCCAGCCCCCTTCCCTACAAACGCTCTCCGTTCCGGCTGCGTGCCCAGCTGGGCCGGGCGAGGCTGGCCGTGCTCCCCCGCTGGGACCCCAAAATGCCGAGGTGTGCACGGGGATCGCTCCGGGGATCAGGGCTGCCCTCTGCCCGGCACTCCGAGCTCGCCATTCCAGCTTTTCCCTTTCCCAAAGGCCGGGAGCGCCGCTGGAGCTGGCAGCCGGCACCGCCGGGCAATTAATTAGCGGCGCGTGGCTCTTAATTGCCAGGGCTGGCACTTGGCACTGCCCAGCCCCGCGCTCCGTCTGCCCCGCCCAGCAAGAGGCACCTCGGAGGTCACCGGGGAGCTGAATTCCCGCTGGGTTTGTGGGGTTATTCCCATCCCCCGCGGGTCCCTCATCCCTTAAAACAGGCAGAGTTTTCCCAGCAGGGCTTGGGGAAGCTGCTAGAACCGCCCAGGTCCGATTTGGGGACACAACGAGGGGACAGCTCCCTGTGGCCCTCCCCTGCCTGCCCCTGTGGCCTGTGCCCAAAGGCTCCGAGAAACCATGGAGCCCGAGCTGGAGAAGCTGGCACAGGATCTTCCAGGCTGATTCTGCAGCCCAGCCTGCCCAGGAGAGGCAGAATCCCCTTCACACCCTCTCCCTTCCCAAAAACCCCACTGAAAGTGCCGTGACCCCATCACCGACACGCCTCGAGCCGGCCTGCCCAGACCTCACCAAGCTTGGCTGGGTTTGGAACCCCAGCCCCTAAATCTCTGCTAACCCGGGCAAATCTCCCAAGTTGTGAGCTTGAGCTCCCAAGCTCGGCTCCTCCTCCTCTCCCACACTTCTCTCCTGCTGCCCTGGGGCTCCTTTGGGGCCTCTTCCTGAGTTCCCCGAGCCCTGCCGAGCCGCGAGCCGCAAACAAAGCAGCCCTGAACAATCATTTGGCCGGCGCCGAGGTGGTTGTTTATCCTGCAGCTCCCCGGGGACCGCCGTGAATCAGAGCCGAGAGAGGAAACAGCTCTGCCAGCCTCCAGCGAGCCCGCGCTGGGCTCGGAGCTGGCAACGGAGCCCCCGAGCGCTTCCAGGAGCGGCTGCTGGGGTCCCTGTGCCTCTTCGAGCTGCTCCTAAGCCCTGCAAAGCTGGTCCTGAGTCCTGCTCTGCCTGCAGCAGCTCGGGTTAGGGAAGGGGGTTGGATCCTGGCGGGATGGGGGAGCAGCCCTGCGCCCCAAGCTGCGGGTCTGGGGTTTGAACAGCGTCAGGAGGTGAGGATGAGGAGGCAGAGGGCATCTCAGCACCATTAAATCATGGAATTGTTGGGAGTAGAAGAGACCCTAAAGCTCATCCCGTTCCACTCTGCGCCAAGGTCAAGGCCACCTTCCACTGTGCCAGGGAGCTCCAAGCCCCGTCCAGCCTGGCCTTGGACACTGCCAGGGACGGGTCCGTGTCCCATTGTGTCCCCAAAGAATGGGACATCTCTGCTGGCAAACCCAAAGCTGCTTTTGACACTGGAAATAAAGGCCCGTGCCCTTGGAAGGCTTGGCCCTGCTGTCACCCCCGCTCCCAAATCCATGCCCGGAGCTCCAGGGGACACAGGGCTCATTCCCGGAGCCTGGCTGACCCCTCCGAGCCCCTGTGCCCGGCGTTTGCCGCCAGCCCCGCGGCTGGGGCGGGATCAATGGCACCGCTGTCCCTGGAAATGTCCCCGCTCCGGGGCCCGAATGGGAGAAAGGGCGGCTTTGTGCTCGGCAGAGCTCCGCGCCAGAGGGGAGGGAGCGGGGACATCAGATCAGGGACAGAGGCACCTCGGAAGGACGGCTGGGGGGAGGGGAGGGAGCAGCGACATCAAATCAGGGACATCAAATCAGGGACAGAGGCACCCGGGGCATCCCGGAGGATGCCTGGTGGGGGAGGGAAGGGAGCAGGGACATTAGATCAGGGACAGAGGCACGCGGGACATCTGGGAAGGACGCTTGGGTGGGGGGGGAAGGGAGCAGGGACATCAGAGCAGGGACAGAAGCACCCGGGACATCCCCGAGCATCCCGGAGCATCCCCGAGCATCCCGGGACATCCCTGAGCATCCCGGGACATCCCCGAGCATCCCGGAGCCGGCTGTTGCCACCCCCGGAGCAGAGGGGCAGCGTGGGCTGCAGCCTCTCCCGGCAAACCCCATCTCGCGGCCCGGCTGGGGCTGAGTCAGCGCCGCCTTCCCTCTCTCCTCTCCTCCCCTGGCTCCCGCATTCCCGGCTGGCAGCGCCTCCCGCAGCCCAGACGCTCCTGAGTCACCGGCTCGCACCGCTCCCGGCTCCGGAAAAAGGGAATTTGTGGGATTAAGCCCTTTTCTGACTTCTTCTGATTGCGATTTATAACACCTGTATTGCCTCACCCTTTACATGACATTGAAAATAGAATAAAAGGTTTTAAAACGCCTCTCAGTTGCCCCATCTCTCAGTCAGGAAAGGACTTGGTCCAACAGGAATTCTGTGGGAATGCTGTGCTGGGGCGGCGCAGGGTGGAGGGGATGGTCCCAAAGGGTTAAAATCAGGATCTGAAGTAAAGCATTTATCTGAAATATTTATCTGAAATAAATGGAAGTGGAAGCGGGATGGGGGCAGAACCTGCTGGGCTTTGGGAGCTGCGGTGGACACGAGGCAGATCCTTCATTTTCTGCCCATAAATTCCTTCAAAGTGGGAATAACCTTGGAATGGGAGGTGGGAGAGCAGGGTAGGGAGTCTGCCTGCTCCTCAAAATTGTCCACTCCCTGGAATTCCCACTCCCAGGAACTGCCCGCCCCTGGAGTTGCCCACCCCTGTGATTGCCTGTCCTTGGAATTCCCTGTCCCTGGAATTGCCCACCTCTGGGCTTGCCCTCTCTCAGAATTGCCCTCTCCCTAAAACTGTCCACTCCTGGAATTGCCTGTCCCTGGGATTGCCCTTTCCCTGGAAATCCCTGTCCCTGGAATTGCCCTCTCCTGGAATTGCCCCCTCTTGGAATTCCCTGTCCCTGGAATTGCCCCTTCCGTGGAATTTCACTCTCCTGGAATTGCCCTTTCCCTGGAATCACCCACTCCTGGAACTGCCCTCCCCTGGAACTGCCCGCTCCCACACGGCCTCTTGGCTGAGCGGTGCCACCCCGAGCTCTCCTGTTGCTGTCGCAGGACGGGGACACGCGGCCGAGCCGCCGGCACGCAGCGAGCCGGGATTGGCACGGGGAAAACCGGGATTGGCACGGGCGCGGTGCCGAGCGCTGGCAGCGCAGCGGAGCAGCCCCGGGAAGTGTCGCTGTGACGCGTGGCAGCGCTGTCACTCGCGGTGGCCCCGATGGCACTGCCACCTGCTCCGCTGCCCGCGCAGCCTCCGAACATTCCCCAGCCTGGGCTCCTTTCCCCATCGCCGTGACACATTCCCACCTCGATGACAGCGCGTCCGGCTGGGATCGGTGCTGGAGGCAGCAGGAAACGCTGACTGAAGGGCCGGGAATGTGGGAGTGTCCCCGGATGTCACCTGTGCCCTCATCCCGGCTCTGAGTCAGGGCGAGCACTCCGGGCTCTCCACATCGATCCCGCTGCTGGGATAGCAACCGGGAGCCGTCTGGATGCGGTGACACCTGTCCCTGTCCCACTCCCGATGTGGTGACACCCGTCCCTGTCCCACTGCTGGTCTGGATGTGGTGACACCAGTCCCTGTCCCACTCCCGATGTGGTGACACCTGTCCCTGTCCCACTGCTGGTCTGGATGTGGTGACACCAGTCCCTGTCCCACTCCTGATGTGGTGACACCTGTCCCTGTCCCACTGCTGGTCTGGATGTGGTGACACCAGTCCCTGTCCCACTCCCGATGTGGTGACACCTGTCCCTGTCCCACTCCCGATGTGGTGACACCCGTCCCTGTCCCACTCCCGCTTCCCACAGGATGTGTGACGAGCAGCCCAGGTCCCCTTTTCCCGGGAATGTGATTCAGGGCCACTCCCTGAGTCACTCAGGACTCCATCCCAGCTCCGAAACTCCGCAGTGCAGCTGGAGTTTCGTCATTCCCTCAGGCTCAGCCGGACCAGGAGGACAATCCCTGGATTTCCCACCGTCTCCCAGGGGGACAGGGACACCGCACAGCGCTGCCAGGGTCCCCTCTGTCCCCAGAGCAGGGCTGGATTCACCACACCGCTGCCTCCCTCCTCCCCGGGCTCCAGCAGGATGCCAGCAAGAAGCCAAGCTGCATTTTCTCTCTCTTTCCTTTTTTTTTTTTTTTTTTTTTGACGATCTATAAATTCCCAAATTGAGGCATTTCAGGAAGAGGAAGTATGTCTCCAAGGAGCTGCTGTGCTAAGTTTTCCTTCCAGCGTGACTTTGCTCAAAGGGAACAGAGTGACACGAGGGAACAGTGTGACACTGGGGCGGGCACAGCGGGGACAGGAGTGTCCCGTTCCCATGGGATGGACGCCTCAGGCAGCCTGGTGGGACAGAAGTGTCCCGTTCCCATGGGATGGATGCCTCAGGCAGCCTGGTGGGACAGAAGTGTCCCGTTCCCATGGGATGGATGCCTCAGGCAGCCTTGGCAGGCTCCTGGGACAGAGCCTGCAGCAATGGGGTTTTTTATAGGAACAGTCTGACTGTAAATGAGGCATTTCTGGAGCAGCGTTTTGGGCAGGTTTGCTCCGACCTGCCACGGAAGAATTGAAAGATTGTGGCTGTGAGGTCCCAGCCCGCTGCCACCACCATCCCACACCTCGTGAGAAGTGACACATTTCACATTTTCTGGACGGGTTTCCGAGAAGGAGGCAAAAGGAGAAACACCAGAGGCAAGAAATGCGTGGAGGCCACTTCCTCTCTGCTGTCCCCTCCTGTCCCCGGCCTCTGCTGGGGCTGCACCCCAGGAGCAGGGTCCTGTTCCCCCAGAGTCCCCAGGGACACCTCTCTGGAGAAGGAGAGCCTGGAAGGAAGGGCCGGGGGATCACCCCAGAGCAGCCCCGTCGTGTTTCGTGTCGTCCCGTGCCCCACCCTGAGTCATTTCTCAAAGGAAGCAAAAGCAGCAGAGCAGAAGTGACAGTGACACCTCCAGGTTTCTGTCCCATCCCCCAGGAGCTTCCTCTGGGTCCAAATCCCACCCTGGCCCCATTTTCGCTCCCTACACATTCCCCTCTCCTGTTCAGTTGCTCCGACTGGAGCGTGGCCACCTGGCACTGCTTTCCTGCTCTCCCCTGTCCCTGAAAGGAGCAGGGACCCCCAGAAACTCCTGGGGAAACCAGACAGAAAGCTTCTGGCCGAAGTGAGCCATTCCCTGCTTCTGGTGTCCGGGGAACGCGCAGCTCCCTGCCACGGCTTTGTGTCCGTCCCACGCCGAGGCTGGAACGTGGATCAGCGAGTCCTGGTGACATTCCCGGTGTTCCAAAGCCTCTCCCGTGCCCCTGGGGCAGGGAAGGGCATGGGCCAGGTCCGCAGCGATGCCTGGGCCGGGCCTTCCCTAACGCATCGCAGGAAGGAGCAGTTAAAAGGTTTTCCAAAGTGCTTTCCCATCAACCCGGGCTGGGTAAAAGCCCTGACGGGAATTTTGCCGTTCCCTCCATCCTGCAGGAAAGGCTGCGGTTCCCAAAAGCAGGGACTGGGGATGTGGGCTGCTTTCCTTCCCATTTTCCAGCTGGCACCTGAGGGAAGCTCCAGCTGCTCACTCAGAACCAGCACAGGCGGGGGGACGGGGGGAGAGGAACTAGGGGGGCATACAGCCCTAAAACCCCACGAAGGGGCCCAGGAGCTGGCGGAAAACCCCAAAAGAAGAGGTGTGAAAGCAGCCTGAGCCATCTCACACCTCTGTCTCACCCTGAGATCCCAGCAAGGCGCGGCCCCGGGGCTCATGCGGAGTTTCTCATCCCCCCTCGAGCGGCCCCGGGGCTCATTTGGAGTTTCTCATCCCCCCACCCCTCCCCGAGCCGCTTTGGAGATGAGCAGCGATTCACTGCCCGCCAACAGAGCTCCGTGTTCTCTCTTTCTCTCATCTTATCTGATCCCTGCCTCCCCAGCCCTTCCGAGCGAAGAGCACAGCCTTGTGCGACCACCAACATCCTCACCCAGCGGGGTTTTCCACCCCGAGCTGGGGATTCCTCCATCCCGCTTTTCCCCGGCTCCCTCCCCTCTGTCCCCGCGCTCCCGGGATGCCCGCCGTGCCCCGAGGAGCTCGTTGCTTTTCCCGAGCCGGGCAGACAATGGAGCCCGCATCAGCAGGGATAATCCATCCCACAAAAGCCGGCGATCCCGATGCCCGGCAGGGCCACGCTGCAGAGCGCTCTCGGAGCACACAAATGCGCTTTTTCAGAGCCACGCTCCCGAAAGGAAATATCCTGGCGCGTCAACCATTCCCGAGCTATTTCTGGGAGCGCCTTGGGGGGGAAAAACCCTTTTGCTTTGGGAACTGAGCTGCCGGGCTTGGGATTTGGGATCCCAAAAGCTCTTCTGAGAGCTGTGCTGCTGATATCCCTGCTCCGAGTTGGAATTGATCCCAAACACCCACTCAGCCGGCAACAAAAGGGACCCCCAACCTGCACCCCGCGGGGAACAAGCCCCGGATTCAAAGCCGGGGCTCTGCTCGCCCCACGCTCCAGGAACGCTGGAATTCTCTTTATTAAACGTCAAATCCCTGGCTGGCGGGCTCGGCAGCAATTCCATGAATACTAACACGGCCCCACTCTCGCTCCCCCCATAATTATGCAGCACTGGAGCTGCAAGGCGAGGCCGGAGCCTTTGATTCCGTGGATTTGTGCCATCCGGCAGGTCCGGCCTTCCTGGCTGCACCCCACAGCTGCTCGGATTTAAATTTAGAGCCAGGTTTTGCCACTTTCCAAAGGCTCTGTTCTGCAGTGGCTGGTCCCAGGCTGTGATGATGGAATTTTATCCAACAATGGCACAAGCACTGCTGGATGTTGTGTCAACGCAACAAAGGACGGATTCGGCGGATCTGGGGAGCCCCTCCCAGCCCAGGAAAGTCAAATCCAGGCATCGATTTCCCAGGAAAGGCCTTCCAGGGGGTAAAAGCTGCTCCAGCAGCAGAACAACCCCGCTCCATCGACTTCCCTATCCCAGCTGCCTGCAGTGGGATTGGGAAGGATCACAATGGGATTAGGAATGGCCCAACCATGCCCTTCTCAGTGGGATTGGGAAAGACCTCACCGTGCCCTTCCCAGTGGGATTGGGAAGGATCCCAGTGAGATTGGGAATGGCCCCCCATGCCCATCCCAGTGGGATCAGGAATGGCCCTGCCATGCCCTTCCCAGAAGCACTGGGAAGGATTCCAATGGGATTGGGAATGGCCCTGCCATGCCTTTCCCAGAGGGATTGGGAATGACCTCACCATTCCTTTCCCAGTGGGATCTGGAAGGATCCCAGTGAGATCAGGAATGGCCCTGCCATGCCTTTTCCAGTGGGATTGGGAATGACCTCACCATTCCCTTCCAAGTAGGATCTGGAAGGATCCCAGTGAGATCAGGAATGGCCCTGCCATGCCTTTCCCAGAGGGACTGGGAATGACCTCACCATTCCTTTCCCAGTGGGATCTGGAAGGATCCCAGTGAGATCAGGAATGGCCCTGCCATGCCCTTCCCGGTGGGATCAGGAAGGATCCCAATGGGATTGGGAATGGCCCTGCCATGCCTTTCCCAGAGGGATCGGGGATGGCCCCACCGTGCCCTTCTCGGTGGGATCAGGAATGGCCCCTCCGTGCCCTTCTCGGTGGGATCAGGAATGGCCCCACCGTGCCCTTCTCGGCGGGATCAGGAATGGCCCCTCCGTGCCCTTCTCGGTGGGATCAGGAATGGCCCCACCGTGCCCTTGCAGCCCCCTCCTGCTGCTGGAGGTTTCCCACACCTGCCGCAAGCTCCAGGTGGGTGCCAGCCCCGGGCCATTCTGGGTTTGTGCCAGGGAATGGCACGGAGCCCTCCCCAGCACCCCCTGTGTGCCCGCTGACCCAGGATTCCCGTTCCCCTCACGTCCAGCCCTGGCTGCAGCTCCGCATTCCCCAGACTTGGGAAGCCCCGGGGGCAGGAATGTGAAACCAGACTTCCCAAAACTCCGAGATCCCAGCACAGCCGTGGCTCGAGGGCAGGTGCCTGGCTGGGACAGCCACGAATTCCTCAAGGAAACTCCCGCGGTGCCCTCTCCGTCCCACCCTCCAGACGGGAATATTTGCTCCCGGTGGATAACGAGACATGGAATCATCGCTGCCCTGACCCAGCGAGCCAGGCCGGGGAGGGGACAGGTGACAGACGCAGAGGTGGCATTAAGGGATTTATCACCCAAACCCCACACCTAAATTACGGCTCCACATGCCGTTCCTGTGTGTGCGCCACACGGGTGGGGCTGGGGCTGGCAGGAAAAGGGTGCCCAGCAGGAGGAAGCAGCCCTATTTTTGGAGCAGCTGGGAATAGCCACGGAGGTGGCTGGAACCCATTTCTCCTCCCCGCTCACCTCCCAGCCCTTTTTCTGGATGTGAGATTTTCCCTAAAAAGCACCTTGGACTTAGATTTATTCCGTGCTCAAGCTTAGAGTTAGTTTGTACTCAAGCACTCGGATCTAAATTTAGTCTGTCCCATTTAAGGCACCGAGCCCGACTGCATCACCCACAGAACACCTTCCCGGGCCGGTTTTCAGCAGTTCTGTCCCCAGATTGGCTGGTGCAGGGCTGGGAGCTTGGTCAGGAATTGGCATCTGGATCCTTTTTCCAGCCACAACTTCCATCAGTCGTGCCCTGCCTGTTGTTTTTGTGTCGTGCTCTTGCAACAGGAGGTGCCTGTGATTCACTCCATTTGTTTGGTTTGCTTTTCTTCTTTTTCAATCTGCGCACAGCAAAACATATTTCTTTTTTCTCTTTCTCTTTTTTTCTTTCCCAACCAACATTTTCAGCTCCCAGCATCCCCCAGCCCTGTGAAAAAGGAGAAAATAGCACTGCTGGGAAAGCGAGCAGCTTTCTCCTGGAAATGGTGATGCTCCGAGAGCTTGGTGGGAAAGTGTCCTACAAAGATGTTTCACACCATGGGACCACAAAAAAACCCCAGAGATGCTGTCACTGAGGAGAAAAAGCTGCTGCTGGCACCAGAAATTCCTCTCTTGCCTCAACAGGAGGAGATGAAGACCTTAAGGATCATCTCATCCCATGCCCTGCCATGGGCAGGGACACCTTCCACTCCAAGCCCCGGTGTCCAACCTGGCCTTGGGCACTGCCAGGGATCCAGGGGCAGCCACAGCTGCCCTGGGAATTCCATCCCAGCCAGGAATGCCTTCCCAATATCCCATCCATCCCTGCCCTCTGGCAGTGGGAGCCATTCCCTGTGTCCTGTCCCTCCAGCCCCGATCCCAAGCCCCTCTGCAGCTCTTTCCGGAAGGTTCCGGGGGGACCCAGCCCCGCTGTGCCAGGGCACGGAGAGCTCCCCGCCAGCCCCGCTGACACAGCTCTCCCAGGCAAGGAGGCAGCCAAGCCTAGCAAAGCCCAGGAGCTGTTCCGGGCAGCCCAGGCGGATTCCCAGAATTGCCAATCCAAGCGCCCGCTGTACCCTGGAGCTGGAGCCAGCTCACCCCGCCGGGGCAGCCAAGGGTCAAGTGTATAATCCTGCCTTCCCCCGGGGACTCCCTTATCTCTGCTCCCTGCGGCTTCCAGCTCACCTGCTAATGAGCTGGGAATAATTAAACAGCCGGAGCCCAGCCCACCCCGCGGTGGGATGAGAGTTTTCCTCGGATCTCTGCACGTGTGGCTGAGCAGGGACGAATTCCTGAGCGTGGCAGCAGCTCCAGCCCAGCCTGCGCTGCAAAGGCCGCGGGCTGCAGCAGCCCGAGCCCGCCCCAGGCTCCGTGCCACGCTCAGCGTTTTGCGATGCTCGGTGACTTTCCGGTCAGGAGACAGCCGGGCTGGCCTGTCCCCTCCGCTGTCACCCTCCCCCGGCCCTGGGACACGCGGAGAGCTCCGTGAGGGATGCGGCTGCACCTTTCGCAAAGCACAGCCCGGCCGGGCAGGGGAAAATCCAGGGAAGCAGGGGAGGATGGGGAGGGAAGGGATGATGGGAACACTCCGCGAGCTCAGCCCGCAGGAACTCGGAGCCCTCCGCAGGACACGGGGGAGGGCAGCAGCCGGGGACACGCCCGGGACAGCCACCAAAGAGAACGGGGCAAAGGCCCTGCCAGCAAAAATGACTCGAGCAGTGATGTGGGGCTGATCTTTGCTCCGGGCTCCACGAGAGGATGGAATCCCGCAGAGCCAGGAGTGGCCGGCAGTGACCACTTGCCCACGGCGACCTGGAGCTGGCCACCTGCGTGGGCTGCAGGGGCCACGGAGCTCCAAAGTGGTGGGAATTGTTAATGCAGGAGCTCCGAGCAGCAGGGCAGGCCCGCGGTGTTCCTTTGTCTGCAGGTGTGAGCTCAGGGTTGTGAGCTCGTCCTGGGTACGTTTTGTCCCAGTTCCCCCCCGTCCCCTCAGCTATTTCTTACTGGGACTGGGGGCAAAAGCAGCGGGAGCTGCAGAGAGGGCAGGGTCTGGCGGACACAGGGAGGCTCCGGGTGTTACCAAGCCGGTGGAATTTGAGCCTTTCGGTGTCAGTCTCCCCGGGCACGGTGCTGGTGAGGGGAGCGAGGCCGAGGGATGGAAAAGCAGCTGCAGCTTTGCCCGATTTCCTGCGCTGCAGGCAGGGAGGGATGGCTCCTGCGGAGAGCCCGGCTCTGCCCAGCCCCAGCAATCCGCACCCTCGCCCTCCTCAGGGCTGGGGCACGTGGAGGTGCCTTTGCATCACCTGCTGCCTGTGCGGGGCCGTGGCGTGGAAGAAATTTAATTAGGGGAGAGCTGCCAGCTCCCGCAGAGCGCAGGGCCAGCCCTGCACCACTGCAAAGGCAGCAGCGGGCCCGGAACGCTGCTCCCCACCCCCAGGAACGGGGGGCCGAGCTGGAAAGCAGCGCTGCGAGCTGAAAAGCAGCCCTGTAAGCTGAAAATCAACGCTCCGAGCTGGAAATCAGCCCTGCGGCTCCATCCCCCCCGCACGGCTGGCGAGGGCCGGGCTGGGAGCGGGCTGCAGCTGCGGCAGCCACGTGCTGAGCCCGGAACGCTGAACATGCTGAGCTTTCGGTGGCCCGGGCCACGGGGAAGTTCAGGGGGCTCCGCGGCCACAGCAGCCCCCAGCCCGTTCCCTCCCCCTCCTCCTCCTCGCTCACCCACTGCCCTACTTCGGGACCCTACTTCGGGAGGGTAGAGGTGACACCAAGGAGATGTGAAATAGGACACGGCTCGTTCCCATCCCTCCCTGATTGCAGTCCCGCTTAGCCCGGGACCATGCCAAGCTCTCCGAAATAATTACAGGCACAGACAAGTGCAGAAAGGAGCTGAGTGGGTGAATGTCCTGATTGGTTTCGGTGACAGGTGCTAGCAGCCTTCAGTGCCACCCAGACACGGGTGAGGGACGAGCGACAGCATTGTGCAGGGACACAGGCGGGGATCGGCCACTCCATCCCTCCCTGTCCCTCGATTTCCAAACGCCCCTGCTGCAGGGAGCCGGGGGAACGTCCCCGGAGCAGCAGCTCCCGTCCCCTTTTCCCGCAGCCCCACCGCCGGTGACGCCATAGCGGAGCAGCCTCCCCTGCCCTGAGTGCCGGTACCTCTCCCCTTTGTGCGACAAGGTGACAGCAGAGGCCACCCCCGAGCCGCGCACACGGCCACCACCCCCCTCGCCGCTCTGCCAGCCCGGGGAAGGGCACGCAAATGCCAGCGGAGGAGAACAGATGGCACGGAACGAAGCGGGGGAAATGGGCGTTCTCGGAAGTTGCCAGGGAATGGGGAGCAACAGAGGAGCCCTTGTGCTGCAGAGCCCGCCCGGCAAAGCCAACGGGGTCTTTGTTCCAGCCAGCCTGGAGGGGATTCATCCCAAAACTCGGGATGAAACCAGCGCCGACACACCAGGCTCGGAGCCTTGAAAACATTTCTTTGTTCGGGTTCGCCCAGATCCAATCCGGTTACAAAGTCCTTACGTGCCGTTTGTAAATTTTTTCCCCGAGACCAGCGGTCCTCGGCAAATATTTACTCCCCAAACTCGTCTGCAGCGAGCAGGGCGAGTTCAAGCAGATAAATAAGTGCATTAACTACGTAAATATACACTTCTCCTTTCTGGAGAGCTGCAAGTTAGGAAATGTGTCGGAGCTTTTTGACAGCCTTTAATATACCCAGCAGATAAGGGGGGAAAAGCGCTTTTCGACAGCCTTTAATGTCCTCAGCTCATAGGAAAATGCTTTTAAAACGTTAAAAGAAAAAAAAAAAAAAAAGAAAAATAAGAAAGAACGGTCTAAAAATCCAATTAAAAGCCAGCAGCCTCAGCCCAGAGGCGTTTAACGAGAGCCAAAAGCCTCCCCGAGGACACAAAAGAAATAAAAATAGCCCGAGTGCTCAAAGGACGAGCCCCAGGTAGGAAGAAGCCGGCGCGGGGAGCAGCCGCATCCCGAGGGCGCAGCCCGGCACTCACCTTGGGGAGCCGCGATGATCCTGGGGTTCACCTTGGGGCGCCCCGCTGCCCACGTGCCCAGCTGGCCGAGCCACAGGGCCACCAGGAGGGCAACAGGCGACTTCCTCCTGCCCATTCCTAGTCCGGGAGCGAGCCGGGATCGGCAGCCGGGCGGGCTGACAGCTGCATCTCCCCGCGTACAAAAGGCTGCGAGCACCGGGCCGCAGCCAATGGCGCGGGGAGGGCGGGCCCTGGAAAGATGGAGTAAAACACCCCCACGTACCTGAGCTCCGGCACAGCTTTTTGCCGGGGGTTTTGGGGGTCTTTTTTTGGGGGGTTTCCTCCTTCCCCTCGGTGAGGGGAAGGCGCGGAGGTCGGTGGCTTTGTCCCCCCGCGGGTGCTGGGAAAAGCCGCAGCTGGGCCGAGGTTTGCGAAGAACTTCCCGCGGGGGCTGGGGAGGGGAAATAAAGGTTGGGACGAGTGAGATGGCAACGGAAATAGGGCCGAGAATAGGGGCAGAGAGGCGGTGGTGCGACACGGGGCTGTGCCCTGAGCCAGCTGTGCGGTGGCACGAGCGGCACAGCTGGATGGGGGGCGGCACAGCTGGATCCAGGAGGAGCGGGATGCAGCAGGGAAGGGCCACTCCTAGGGACACCCAAGTGTCACCACGGGCTCCCCGCGCTGTCACACCCCCTCTCCCGAGCACACGTGGCAGGGAACGACATCCCCGAGTGGATGTCACGCTCTGGGAGCCGGCAGGAAGGTGAGCCCTACCCGAGCATCCCGAATCTTTGTGACGCGGCTGCTCGCCCAGAGGACACCCCGCGGGTGGCACGGTCACCTTTTTGTCGCGAAGGTCCCCCCCGGGGAGGCCCAGGAGCCTTTGTGGCTCTGGTTAACGTGAGGAGCGGGGCATTCCGCGCACGGAGAGCGAGCCGGGACGTGACCGGAATGGGAGAAGCCCACCGGGAATGAGCCGCAGCTGCGCCCTTAAAAGCGGCGATTGAAGCTCAGCCCCGGCCCCGCTCCGCTCCTGAGGGACGAGCAGGGGCAGGGCAAGCGGGGCACGCTGAAAGAAGCAAAAATAAATTAATGAGCCGGCTAATGGTGGATTTGAAGGAGCCACAGGGATTTCCCGGCGCTTCTTTGTGTGTGTGTGGGTTCATCTTTCTTTGGCCACGCAGCTGCCGGGGTAATTACGGGGCTAATTACAGGGGGAAGACGCACGCTCGCTTCTGGCCGTGGTGATTCCCAGCCCTGAAGCGCTCTGAGCTCAGCCCGAACTGCCCCGGGGGCAGCTGCAGTTCCCTGTTTGCTCCCCGAGCTGCCAGACCCCGTTATCCCTTGGTTTCCAGCAGGAAAAAAGGATTTTTCTTCCCCAAAAACACCCCTGAGAAATGAGTTCTCTTCCCCAAAAAACACCCCTGAGAAATGAGTTCTCTTCCCCAAAAAACACCCCTGAAAAATGAGTTCTCTTCCCCAAAAACACTCCTGGAAAATGAGGTTTTCTTGCCCAAAAACACTCCTGAAAAAGGAGTTTTCAGGACTCAAGCTCCCTCAGGATTTTAGGAGTGTTTGTAGGATTCCAGAATGGTTTGGGATGGAAGGGACCTTGGTGCTCAACACCTCCCACTGTCCCAGGGTGCTCCAAACCCGTCGTGGAGCGCTTCCAGCTGCTCTGGGCAGCCCCACAGGGAAGGGTGGCAGCAGCCAGGGGGGAGCCTGGCTCCCAGAACCGTGAGATCACTGCCTGGGAAAGCGATTCCAGGAGATGGGCAGGATGTGGAGAACACAACCCGCAGGAAAACCCAACCCTCCAGAGCAGCACAGCTCCCCAGAGCCCGTTTCCAGCCTGGCCCGGTGTGCAGGAGGTGTTGGAATGAAGAACACGCTTCCCAAAGCAGGGAAGGAGCTCCCAGATTGAGTTTGGTAGCTCAGGAGCAGGCAGCGTCAGATTCCAATCAGCAGCTCAGCCCCTTCCTGCAGAAATTTCCATCTGCTCCACTCCAGGATCAGAACTTCCCCAGCACAACTCGTGAGCAGCTTTCTCCCAGATCATGCGCCTCGCTTCCAGCACGGATCAGGAGGCAGCCTCCCCCAGGAATCTTGTCAGAAGCACAGATTTTTTCCCCAAGAGGAACAGTTTTATTCATCATGTTTGTGGCCCAGGCAACCCAGAGAGCTCGGATTGCACTTGGCACCCGAGCAGGCATGTGGTGATTTTATCCACAAAAACAGATCTGTTACCTTCCCTCGGCCAGGAATGTGACCCTTGGAAGCACCAACACGGGCAGATCTTCCAAGGAAAAAAGGAACAACAAGAGAAATCTCAGTCCTGGCTAAGCCAGGCAGGACCTTTGCTGTGCCACAAAGCAGGTGTGACACTGCCAGAGGGACCCTGCTGAGCTGGACAGAGGATGAGGATGTTCCTCATGCCCCTTTTCCATTGGGATCAGCTGGACAAAGGATGAGGATGTTCCTCATGCCCCTTTTCCATCATCCATTCCCAGACAAGAGTGGGATGAGCTGGACAAAGGATGAGGATGTTCCTCATCACCTCTTTTCCATCCCCCTTTCCATCATCCATCTCTTCCCAGAGAAGATTGGGATGAGCTGGACAGAGGATGAGGATGTTCCTCATGCCCCTTTTCCATTGGGATCAGCTGGACAAAGGATGAGGATGTTCCTCATCCCCTTTTCCACTGGGATCAGCTGGACAAAGGATGAGGATGTTCCTCATCCCCTTTTCCATCACCCTTCCCAGACAGGAGTGGGATGCTGTACCTGGAAAATCCCGTGCTAAACCTGTGGAAGGGACTGATGTCCTGGGAGGTTGTGACAGAACTTTTGGAAGATCAGAGCTCCAATCCTCATTTTGGGAACAGGCTGCCTGAGAAGGCTGGGTTTGGAGTGGGAATCAGTGAAATCCCCCTCACAGCTTCTCATGGTGCTGACAGACCCTTCATTCCCCAGCTGACAGCGTGAGGAGGGAAGCGAGCAGAGCAGATCCTTTATCAGCTGCTGCATTTTCTGCTCTCCACACCCAAATTCTCCCTCCCAGCTCACGTTCCAGGCAGGCAGCAACCAAAAAACCCCAACCATCCGTCCCCAAGGCCACAGCCCTGCAGAGTTTGGGATCTTCCAGCTCTGCAGCTCACCTCTTCAAGCTGGATTGAGTCTGGGGGCTCTGAGCAGTTGGCACAACTTCGCCCCTGGGTTCTGCCAAGCACAGCACAACACAACCAGCACCAAAGGGGCCCAAACGAGCTCAGAGCCACCCCCAGGGCTTTACAAACCACTCAGGAAAGGGGTGGAGGAGCCACGTGCCTCCAAAATGAGATCTCCCAGTAGATTTCACCCCCCAGAAAAGATTTCCCAAGAGATTTGGCCAGAAGGGAACTCGTGACCGAGCTGATTTGCACTCAGTGATTTTGAGAGCAGCACAAAACCCCAGCTGGGACTTCCCTTCTTCCTGTACCTCCAGAGGAAAGCCCAGGGGCCCTTCCAGGCCAGTGTCACAACGAGATTTACTGGTCACAGGTCCTGCCTGAGGACTGGCAGGCCAGGCCAGTGTCACAACATGATTTACTGGCCACAGGTCCTGCCTGAGGACTGGCAGGCCAGGCCAGTGTCACAACGAGATTTACTGGCCACAGGTCCTGCCTGAGGACTGGCCACAGCCCACCCTTGTCACCAAACCCCCCCGTGGAGCATCACCTGAAGGTGTCACATCCCCAGAGGGCGTGGGAAATGAATTTGTAGAAAATTCCCCAAGTTTGGTAGAAGTTTGGTATTTGTTTACATACAAATACTATGTAAACCTACTAATTTTGTTTACATATTATTTAAACCTACATATCATGTAAACATACTATTTGCATGTGAACAAATCTCAAATTTCTATCAAACTTGGGAGAATTTTCTACAAATTCATTTCCCACAAGAGGGAACTCACTGGTGGGGCAGGAAACGAGGCAGGGGTGCCAAAGAGGCAAAGAGTTAACAAAATCCAGTGTGGAGTCTCACCCAGTTAAACAAGGTTAGACCAACAGAAAGAACAGGAATGGGTGGCTCTGCTCACCACACTCCCACCGTGAGAGCTCCATGTCAGCTCCACATCCCTGTGAGGTTCCAGCAGGTCAGAGTGCTCTGCAGTTCCTCAGCCTTCCTTCCCTGTGTGCTGTGCTCCTCTGCACGCCAGGGCAGCACTGCAATGGGAATGGAAACGTCTCAGGCTCCCCAAAACGGGATTCCCACACCTGCCAGCAGCTCTGGAATCCCCAGGGAGGGTCCAGTCACCATCACCTAACCAAGATGATAACGCCCCCTTTATCAGCCCCACAAAAGCCTCCTGCACACAGCTGGTTAAGGTCTGACTCCTCTGCAATCTGCCTGGAATTTCAGCCCACATCTTTCTGCAGGGAGTCCAAACTCACCTGGCTCTGGAGAAGCTGCTGGGCAAAGTGCCAGAGCCCTCTCTGGCCTCATAAAGCCAAGCTGCTCAGGAAAACCAAACTCCTTTTCGTGACCTTGGAGTGCTTCCAGCGTTATCTGTCTCGCCAGGAAGGGAGACACAGGGAAAAAGGGGGGGAAAAGGGCCCTGTCCTGCTTCTCCTCCCCAGTGTGACCCCTGAGAGCCACCCCCGGGCCTGGTGACGAGCGGGACAGTGGCTGTGGTGACAAAGGGATCAGAACACACGGGCAGGTCTCCCTCTCTTCCAGCAGGATGTCCCCAGAGATCCTTTGTTTGTTTTTCCACTGGGCTGGGCAGGGAAGAGCTTCCCTTTCTTCCTGAGTCCCATCTGCCCTTCCTCGTGCTGCCTGTCACCTGCTCTGGGGCCAGCCCGGTCCCACAGGGCCCCTTTGGGACAGGGATCAGCTCAGGGAGGAAACGGGAATGAGGAATGGGGCGGGGGAGAGAACAAAACTGATGCCTCAGCTTCAGCTTTTATATGTTCACATTCTGTGCTGCTTCAGTGGGTCTGGGGTTCCTGTTAGGGGATGGTGAGCTCTGTTCACAGAGCAGGGAGACAAAACAATTCCTGCTCCAGCTGGGGAACAAGGACAGAGGATCCAGATCTCAGCCCCAAGAGCACAAACAACGCAGGCTGGAGAGAGAAAAACAAGCAGGATGGGATTTCATAATCTAAAGCTGTTAACTGGACAATTAACTCCAATATGCAAGTGGAGCAGAACTTACCAAAGTGAGACACCTTGTGACAAGCTGTCCGTTTTGTGACCATTTGGGTTCACCTGGGTGCAGCCCTGGCTGGGCTCTGGTGCTGCCCAAGGTGGATGCATTGAGGAGATCCTTTTCATAAATCCCTGCTTTATTCTTGAGCTCTGTCCAGCCTCTGCTCTAGGTCAGCCTTCCCAAGGCATTAAAACAGCTGGGAACTCATCTGAGCAGACAGCAGCTGGCAGGAGCTGGGGTGATTAAATGATGTGTAACTGAGAATCCTCCGGGGTCAGAGCACTTAGGGCAGCCAGAAAAACCCCACAGAGGGATCCCTCCCTGGCAACAGCACACAGGTCCTGCAGCAGGGAGGGAAACACTCAGGAACAGCACACAGGTCCTGGAGCACACAGGGAAATGTTCAGGAACAGCACACAGGTCCTGCAGCACACAGGGAAATGTTCAGGAACAGCACACAGGTCCTGCAGCACACAGGGAAACACTCAGGAACAGCACACAGGTCCTGCAGCACACAGGGAAATGTTCAGGAACAGCACACAGGTCCTGCAGCACACAGGGAAATGTTCAGGAATAGCACACAGGTCCTGCAGCACACAGGGAAATGTTCAGGAACAGCACACAGGTCCTGCAGCACACAGGGAAACACTCAGGAACAGCACACAGGTCCTGCAGCACACAGGGAAACACTCAGGAACAGCACACAGGTCCTGCAGCACACAGGGAAATGTTCAGGAACAGCACACAGGTCCTGCAGCACACAGGGAAATGTTCAGGAACAGCACACAGGTCCTGCAGCACACAGGGAAATGTTCAGGAACAGCACACAGGTCCTGCAGCACACAGGGAAACACTCAGGAACAGCACACAGGTCCTGCAGCACACAGGGAAATGTTCAGGAACAGCACACAGGTCCTGCAGCACACAGGGAAATGTTCAGGAATAGCACACAGGTCCTGCAGCACACAGGGAAATGTTCAGGAACAGCACACAGGTCCTGCAGCACACAGGGAAACACTCAGGAACAGCACACAGGTCCTGCAGCACACAGGGAAACACTCAGGAACAGCACACAGGTCCTGGAGCACACAGGGAAATGTTCAGGAACAGCACACAGGTCCTGCAGCACACAGGGAAACACTCAGGAACAGCACACAGGTCCTGGAGCACACAGGGAAATGTTCAGGGACAGCACACAGAATTCACAGAATTTCACCAAATTCACAGAATGACCATGTTGGAAGAGACCTTCAAGGTCATCGAGTCCAACCCAGCCCCAGCACCCCAGCTGAACCCTGGCACCCAGTGCCACATCCAGGCTTTGTTAAACACCTCCAGGGATGGGGACTCCACCACCTCCCTGGGCAGCCATTCCAGAACTTTCATCCAGCAGCACACAGGGAAACGCTGGGACCTGCCGGGGTGGCTCCTCCTGCCCCAGTGACATCAGGGGACAATGACCTGCCTGGCTGTCCTGTCCTTGTCACCTCCTCATGCCCCAGGGGCCACAGGCACCCCAAAAGGATCCCACTCCTCCTGCTCCAGTGACATCAGGGGACAATGACCTTGCTGGCTACCCCACTCCCTTGCGTGTCCTTGTCACCTTCTCCTGCCCCAGTGACATCAGGGAACCACGTCCTTGCTGGCTGCCCTGTCCTTGTCACCTCCTCCTGCCCCAGTGCACCCCAAAAGGAACCCTGAAAGCTTTACTGGGCCCCAGGACGTGCCCCAGTCCCACAGCTCCTCCTGTCCAGCTGCTGGACAGCCTTGGCACCTGGGGCCACCCCCAGGGGTGACACAGAGGCCACAGATTGACCAGTTTAAGGAAAAACCTCGTGTGGGGTCTGTTCCCAACACCCAGCTCTGAAAGTGCCCCAACCTCTGACAGCCACATGCTGGAAAATCTCCTAGAAATGGGTTTTTCTCTGCTCACTCCGCTCCAAAGTTTTGCTCCAGTCTCTGTTCTTGACCCTTGCAGGAAAAAAAGGAACTCTGGATCCCCTCTGATGCTTTTATGGCTCCTGGAGTGGAACCCCACAGCTCCAACTCAACACCTGAATTAATTCACCCCTGCTGAACCAGCAGACACTGCTCTTAAATCAGCATTTATTTCAGAGCTAGAGGGGGGGGAAAAACCCTCTCAAAGGGATTTTGGGACACGTTTATGAATATTAGAACACTATAAATATAAAAGGGAACATAAGGAAATAGAAATATTCTCACAGGGTGACATTTTCAGCCCATTTCTGCTTTCACCAAATTAAAATAGTTGCCTGATTTTTATTGTGGGTCACGTGGGCCTCTCAACTTTTTAACCTTAAAAGGGAGCTTTGAGGGCTGACATCAGAGCTCCTTTTTTGTCACTGCTAACAGGAAAATGATGATTCATGCCAGGGAAGGGAGCAAACCCCACAGGACACAGGCCACTGGGATGTGTCACCTGCCCTGTCTCTGTGCTCTCACCTCATCAGCTGTCCCAAAATCAGAACTTTCCTCCTTTCTCCAAAGTTTCACTGAGAAAGAGCAAGACCAAAATGTCCTTATTGCCAAGGACACCTCTGTCCCCTCTTCTTTTGTCCCTCCCCTGAGATCCCTGAGCTCACTGAACCAGCAGGGAGCTGGGAAAGGAAGAAAAACTCAAAATTTTTGATGTGTTTTGGCAAACACATCAAAGCTGGAAGCAGCCAGGAAACCACCGAGTCCTCTGCAAAAAAAGAAAGTTGAAGGGCAAAGGCTGTGCCAGACAAATTCCTGCTGCTGCTCCTGCTGGAGGTACCTGCCCAACAAATCCTGGAGAATCAGGGAAAGTCACCTTCACTGATTTTCTGGAATTTGTGTGCACAGGGCAAGGTGTGGAGCCCCAGGAGGTGACAGACTGGGAATAGTCAGGCTGGGGGAGCAAGGAGCCAACATTATCCCATGGAAATCTGTCCAACATTGGTTGAGGCACTGCAGAAGCCACCTGGGAGATTCTGCTCTGCCTCCATTCCACCTTTTTGCTGGAAAATTAACCAGCAGAGACAAATCAGCCCAAAATGAGAGAGACAAGGAGAAGAAGGGCTCCAGAAGAACAGAGCACACATGGTGCAGGGCCCAGCCAAACCTCCACCCCCTCCAGGTGTCCAGCGAGGGTCAAGCAGCGGGATGAAAAACAGGATTATGGAAAACACAGGAGGAAAAGCAGCTGCTCCTGTCCATCCCTGCTGTCACAGCTTCCCCTGGCAGCCCCAGCGAGGCCAGCAGGGAACCAGACCAAGAGCAGCTCTTTGATGTCACAAACAGAAGGTCCCTGCTGACGTTGGGGATCTGTGGCCTGACCTCCTGCTCTTCCAGGGTCAGGCAACACTTACTTCCCAGTCTGCTCCCAGTAAAGCCCAGCCAGGGGTGCTGGGCTGGAGTGTGGTGGGAACAGGCACAGGGGCAGGAGAGGGATGAACTGAGAGCCAAGCAGAGCAGATCCACTCTGCTCCAAATGTAGGAGGGGGAGGTGGCAGGGCACCTCCAGGGATGGAGCACAAGGAGCAGGCATCAGCTTGCTCTGTCTCTGCCGTGTTCAGCCACTCACAGTTAGTGACAAGGACCCTAAAGCCACCCCATTCCACCCCTGCCGTGGGCAGGGACACCTCCCACCAGGCCTGGCACACTGCCAGGGATCCAGGGGCAGCACAGCTTCACCGGGCACGCTGTGCCAGGGCCTGCCCGCCCTCACAGGGAACAATTCCTCCCTGATACCCAACCTATCCCTGTACTTTCATGCCTTTCCCTGCTATTTTACTGCTCCCTGCCCTTGCAAAGCCCCTGAGCATCCCTGCCATGTGCCAGCACCGCTTCCAAGTGAGGCTGGGAGTGGGAACGAGCAGCCCCGGGGCGGCTGCAGAACCACTCCCAGCCCCCTCCGAGCTCCCCCTCTGCTGCAGGAGCTGCTGCAGGAGCTGCTGCAGCAGAGCTCCCGTCGCTGCCCAGCCGTGCAGGAAGCAGCAGAGCCTCTCCCCCTCCCCGCAGCTCCCCCGTGCTCAGGCACGGCTCTGCCGGGCGAGGGAAGCGATGTCGTGAGCGGCAGCGCTGCCAACTTCTCTGCTGCAGCCAGTGCATGTGCCTGAGCTGCTGCTCCCAGCCAAGCCCTGCCGTTTGGGAAAGGAAATCTGGGAAAAGTCACTTCCAGCCCAAAAAATCCAGGCAGTTCTCAGCTCACTGGGGGCGTTGGGAAGCAGAAATAGCAGCGAAAACGGCTTCACACTAAACGTGGGTCAGGAGAGGGATCAAATATCTCAGGAGTGACACCGTTTTGGGACGGCGAGGAGCACTAAATTGAGAATTCAGCTGGTGCACGAAGGCAAACTGGACGTGCTGGTGGCCAGGAGAGCCTGCAAATGCTTCTCAGCTTTGGGCAGGAGCATCTGCGATGCGGCTAATCCGCGGTTATCCCGGAGGATTGGGGCTGCCTGCAGGGCTGTGGGGAAGGGAGGGTGCTGTGCGTGTGCTCTGTCCTGCCCCTGCAAAGGGATCCAGGGATGGGAAGGGATTAATCCGTTCTCTTACACATAAAATCCGTGTGCGTGCCGAGGGCAGGGACCCGGGAGAGTGTCAGGAAAGCCATTTATGTCCATCACATCTTATCTGCTCCAGACTGAGCACAAAACCAGCCCCTCCTTCCCTCGGGCATTAATCCTCTCGACAGGATTAAGGCCTATCAGCGCAGGGCTCCCCGCAGAGAACAATCCCGCATTGCTGGGTGACACCGAGATGGTATCGGCGAGGATCACAGAGCTCGCACAGGGATTAGAGGGCAGCACAGGAGCCTGGAGGTGAAGCAGGAGAGCGCTCTCTGCACGGAGAAAGCGCCGCCGTTTTCACGCCTCGTTAACCCCGGCGCGCAGCCGGAGCGATGCCGGGCCCAGCTCCAGGCCTGGCTTTTCGCTGCCCCCACTGATTGCAATTACAGGCAGACGCCGTTAATTGGCTTTGCAGCCGCGGCACACGGGGCTGTGTCAGGGGCATTTCTCCAGCTTGCACTCAGCCCGTGTCACTTCTTTGTCACTGTCACCTCGTGGTGGCCGTGCCCTCTGCTAAAAGCACCAGCTCCCACCGAGGCAGAGCTTTTCCTGCAGTTTCACTTGTGGGAATCCTTAAAAATCAGAGGTTTTTGGGAAAGCTGCACAAGCCTCAGAAACAGCAGAACTGCTGTTACAGCTAAGTGGTAGCCATATGATTTGTCAGCAGAAAAGTTATATGAGAAGTAGAAAGTAAGGACAAACAGAACAATGGTCAGTGTATTAAAGCTTGCCTAGAATAACTCCCTAAGCTACAGAAAAGTAAATCTAGCAAGATACTAGGAAGTTCTAAGCTTAATAACGGGGCTCCGTGCATTGTATCTTAAGGCTCACAAGCAGGTATTGTATTGGAAATAAGCGAGCATGGTTTTAACCAAAGGTACGAGTGCTTATAGTGGTTGCATAGAACTACCGTCAATATGCTTTTGCTTTGTGTGATGGGTCAAAAAGCTCTTAAAGTGAGTTGTAACATTGAGTTCTTTGTCTGCTGCTGGGGATGTGAGCTGCTGGCATCTTCCCATTGTCACAGCCATGTAATGAGAGTGATACCGGAAAATAAACAGCTCGAGATGTGTCCTGTCCCACTGGTGATTTGTGATGTGGCCAGCAATACTTCCCCTTCCTGCCCTGCTGGGATCTGCAACACCACCCAGGACAGAGCAGGAGCCACACAGCAGGCAGGGGACTGAGCAGGGCCCGTGCTGGGATCTGCAACACCACCCAGGACAGAGCACGAGCCACACAGCAGGCAGGGGACTGAGCAGGGCCCGTGCTGGGATCTGCAACACCACCCAGGACAGAGCAGGAGCCACACAGCAGGCAGGGGACTGAGCAGGGCCCGTTTAATCCAGGCAATGAAACAACAGGCAGAGCGTGGTGACAGATAAAACATGGCACAACTGGAGGGGCCACGTCTCAGCACCGAGCCACCTCTTCCCTTCTCCGTGCTGAGTCCTGAGGAGGTTGGAGAGAGGATTTGGAGCTGCCCTCAGTGCTCCCCACAGGAGAGCAAGGAGCATCCCCACGCTCGGAGCCAGCCCAGCTGCTGCCTCAGCACAACTCACCAGTCCAGCAGAAGGTTTAGGGGGCCCCCCCAGCAAAGATGAGCTCCAGGGCAGCCTGGATGTCCCCTCCTGTGGCCTGCAGGGCCCGCAGGCTCAGCTCGTCGTCGTGGATTCCCATGTCTCGCAGCTGCTGCAGCTGGGGCTGCCACTGGCTCTGCTCACAGCAAAGAGGAGAAGTTCAGGGGGGCTGTGAGAACCCCAGCAGCTCTTCCCACTGCCCAGTGTCCCAGCTCAGCCAGCTGCTGTGCAAACAGCTCCTGAAAGCTCAGTGATGCTGCCAAGTCCCCAAAACCACCACCCCTCTCTGTGAAAAAGGTGGTTTGTTTTTTTTTGGTAAAATTTAAAAGTTTGATGAAGGACAATAGGAAATAAAGATAGTAAAGTAAAGATTATGGCTGGGTGCATCTTGGCACTCAGCCAAGAGCACACTTAGCTTCAGGGTTACTTCTTAAATATTTTTTCTATTACATTAGCTTGTATATTCATAGATTCTTATGTACATTTATCTTTTTCTATAAACTTGTTTATATATTTTAGGAACTATTTTGTATGGCTCTTCTTTGGGTTTGTTTATTTAGAGTATGTGTGTTTCTTAGTTGTGGTTTTGGCTTTTTTTCTTTATTACTTTTAGTCTGGGCTTTAGTCTGTACTTTCTTCAGATGGCAACTGTTGATAATATTAATATTAATGTTGGTTATAATAATTAATTAATATAAATGTTTATAATATTAATTAATATGATAGTTATTAACAGCAAGGTCTTCATTATATGCTTACTGGATGTTATCTTGATTAAACAGCTCATTTATAACTAGATTAGCTACTACTATTACTATGTCTAAATTTTTTGTTAATAACAGAAATAAAAATGAAGTTATTTTAACATTATACATACAGTATTTATCTTAATATTTGCAAAAAGCCAGCAATATAATATGCATTTATAACACCTCCATCCCAGTTGCACCCAGTACTTTTGCAGTGGCTCTGATGATGCCTTAGGAGTTTAGCTTTTCTATTTTTCATACATTTGTAATCCTGCAATTCTTTGGTGTAGAACTCTGAACTCCACACACAGCGTGAGCTGCTGCTTTCCCATTTTGGGCAGACATAGCAATTCCTCTCCAGGCCTGGGAACCAAGGACACCTCACTGCCTCACACCCCAGAAATGTAAACAGAAGTGAGTTGGAGGTGCAAACTTGAGGTAAATGACTTCATTACCTGAAGGTTTAATTAGAAGATTAACCCCCAATATGCAAATGGACCAAATTTACAGAATATGAAAACTTGTGACCTGTGGTTCTTTTTTGGGTGTAGCCCCTGGGGGGCTTTTTCTGCCCAAAATGTACCTGAAGGCCCTTCAATAAATATAACTGCTTTTTATTCTCTTAATTTTGTCTGGCCTCTGTTTTTAGAAACTCGGGGTAAATGACTTCATTATCTGAAGGTTTAATTAGAAGATTAACCCCCAATATGCAAATGGACCAAATTCATAGAAATCTGAAAACCCATGAGCCATTGTTCATTTTTGGGTGTAGCCCCTGGGGAAGATTCATCTGCCCCAAACATACCTGAAGGCCCTGAAGTAAATATAACTGCTTTATATTCCCTTAATTTTGTCTGGCCTCTGTTTTTAGGTAGCCCAAAAAGGCATCAGTGATGCCCCTCCCAGGTTAAGTCCTGCCACAGGAGGCAGCTGGGAGATCCCAGGGGGATACAGGATACAGGGGGATACTGACCTGGAGGCTGGGCTGCCCCGAGGCCTGCAGGGCGTGCTGCAGGGCCTGGCTGAACAGGTCGTTGGTGATGGGTGTCCCCGACTGGACACTGGATGACATCGGGGACGTCCCGGAAGAGTGGCCCTAGGAGGAGGTGATGGATCAGGAGCAGGCTCACAGGAACCAGCACACAGCAAACCCTGCAGCATCCCCTCACCCTCCATCCCACAGGCAAGGCAGCTCCTCCACGAGGGAATCAAGGTCCCCAGAGCTGACCCAGGCTGTGCTGGCTGTTCCCTGGGGGCTGGGGTCACGTGGAAGAGAGGGATCACACGGATTTGCATCAGGGAATGCACAGCCAGGTGTGCCAGGGCTGGGATCACACAGAAAACTCCTCCCTGAGGAGATGCACAGCCACGTGTGCCAGGGCTGGGATCACACAGAAAACTCCTCCCTGAGGGGATGCACAGCCAGGTGTGCCAGGGCTGGGATCACACAGAAAACTCCTCCCTGAGGGGATGCACAGCCAGGTGTGCCAGGGCTGGGATCACACAGGGAACTCCTCCCTGAGGAGATGCACAGACAGGTGTGCCAGGGCTGGGATCACACAGGGAACTCTTCCTGAGGGGATGCACAGCCACGTGTGCCAGGGCTGGGATCACACAGGGAACTCCTCCCTGAGGGGATGCACAGCCAGGTGTGCCAGGCTTGGGATCACACAGGGAACTCCTCCCTGAGGAGATGCACAGCCAGGTGTGCCAGGGCTGGGATCACACAGGGAACTCCTCCCTGAGGGGATGCACAGCCAGGTGTGCCAGGGCTGGGATCACACAGGGAACTCCTCCCTGAGGGAATGCACAGCCAGGTGTGCCAGGGCTGGGATCACACAGGGAACTCCTCCCTGAGGGGATGCACAGCCAGGTGTGCCAGGGCTGGGATCACACAGGGAACTCCTCCCTGAGGAGATGCACAGACAGGTGTGCCAGGGCTGGGATCACACAGGGAACTCCTCCCTGAGGAGATGCACAGCCAGGTGTGCCAGGGCTGGGATCACACAGAAAACTCCTCCCTGAGGGGATGCACAGCCAGGTGTGCCAGGGCTGGGATCACACAGAAAACTCCTCCCTGAGGGGATGCACAGCCAGGTGTGCCAGGGCTGGGATCACACAGGGAACTCTTCCTGAGGAGATGCACAGCCAGGTGTGCCAGGGCTGGGATCACACAGGGAACTCCTCCCTGAGGGGATGCACAGACAGGTGTGCCAGGGCTGGGATCACACAGGGAACTCTTCCTGAGGGGATGCAGAGCCAGGTGTGCCAGGGCTGGGATCACACAGGGAACTCCTCCCTGAGGGGATGCAGAGCCAGGTGTGCCAGGGCTGGGATCACACAGGGAACTCCTCCCTGAGGAGATGCACAGACAGGTGTGCCAGGGCTGGGATCACACAGGGAACTCCTCTCTGAGGGGATGCAGAGCCAGGTGTGCCAGGGCTGGGATCACACAGGGAACTCCTCCCTGAGGGGATGCACAGCCAGGTGTGCCAGGGCTGGGATCACACAGGGAACTCCTCTCTGAGGGGATGCAGAGCCAGGTGTGCCAGGGCTGGGATCACACAGGGAACTCCTCTCTGAGGGGATGCAGAGCCAGGTGTGCCAGGGCTGGGATCACACAGGGAACTCCTCTCTGAGGGGATGCAGAGCCAGGTGTGCCAGGGCTGGGATCACACAGGGAACTCCTCCCTGAGGGGATGCACAGCCAGGTGTGCCAGGGCTGGGATCACTCCAGGAACTCCTCCCTGAGGGGATGCACAGCCAGGTGTGCCAGGGCTGGGATCACACAGGGAACTCCTCCCTGAGGAGATGCACAGCCACGTGTGCCAGGGCTGGGATCACACAGGGAACTCTTCCTGATGGGATGCAGAGCCAGGTGTGCCAGGGCTGGGATCACACAGGGAACTCCTCCCTGAGGGATTGCAGAGCCAGGTGTGCCAGCCCCGAGGTGTTACCTGTGTGCCCGGGGTGGGTGTGTGGGAGCTGCTCTCGGGGGTGCTGGCCAGTGCCAGGGCCGTGGCCAGCTCGCTCTGGGTGATGGGCCGGGGCCCCGCCGCCCCCGCGTAGCCCAGCGAGGCCGGGCGCGAGCCGGACGTGCTGCTGGAAGGGGTGGACCTCGTGCTCTGCGTGGAGAGAGAGAAAAGGCCCAGCTGTGACCTCGGTGTTTGTATCCCAGTCAAACCACAGATCCCTGTCCTACCGTACCGCAAACTCCCACGGGTGGAACTTCTGAAAGACAAACACGCCAGAGCGGGATGTGCTTTTTTTCCACGAAGTCAGCTGTGGAAACTGGCAGGAAACCTTTCAATCTATCATCCACCAGCCCCAAACCAGGGTGATGTCAGCTGTGGAAACTGGCAGGAAACCTTTCAATCTATCATCCACCAGCCCCAAACCAGGGCGATGTTAGCCTGGAACAAAACAATTCCCTGTTACAGGCACTTTTGGACCCAAAGATCCAGTTTTTCTTATAGAACCCTTTGTCCTGTGGAGAGGAAGACTGCAGAAGGGCAGGGATCAACATTCCCACGCTGCACTTTGGCTGTGAGGACATTTCCTCCATTCCATTTTCCTGTTGTGTGTTCAGTACTGAGGAAAACCCTCTCCTGAGCAGCCTGGAAGCAGCCAGGATCAATATGTTTGTCTCCACATCCGCCTGGGGAGCCAGGGCAGCTCGTGGTGTTCACCAGACGGGAAGGGAAGAGCTTGGGAGTCTCAGGGCTAACAATTAAACCCAAAAAGAGGTGCTCACCCAACCTGGCTGCTTACCTGGTGGAAATCATCTTCATCATCAGAGAGCCCCTCAAAGAGAAAGCCACCTGCACCAGAAAGGGGAATAAAAGGATGTGGCGAACCAGCAGGAGCTGGGAGCAGATGAGAAGCTGTGGAGTTTTTGGCTGAGCAGCCAGGACAGGCTCAGCGCCGAGTTGCCCTTCCAGCAGGACGTACCTGGCATGTCCCGGTAGGAGCTCAGGGCCATGGCCCGCGAGGACGTGTCCGGGGCTGGCAGGGGGGTGCTGCCCGCCACCGAGTGCAGCACCAGCACGATGGCGTTCACCAGGGCAGGGTGAGCGGGGATCAGCCTGGGCACAAACGGGCACAGGTCAAGGAGGGCACAGGGCAAGCCCGGAACCAGCCCTGAGGCACCCGGGGCACAGCCACGGCCACCGCTGCCTCTGCAGGCCGGCAAAAACTCCTCCAGGCAGACAGGGATCCTTCTGGATCCACGCTGGACCTGGCCTTGGATCCTACAGGAACCCATGCTGGACCTGGCCTTGGATCCTACAGGAACCCATGCTGGACCTGGCCTTGGACCCTTCTGGAACCCGTACTGGACCTGGCCTTGGACCCTTCTGGAACCACACTGGACCTGGCCTTGGATCCTACAGGAACCCATGCTGGACCTGGCCTTGGATCCTACAGGAACCCATGCTGGACCTGGCCTTGGATCCTACAGGAACCCATGCTGGACCTGGCCGTGGACCCTACTGGAACCCGTGCTGGACCTGGCTGTGGATCCTACTGGATCCACGCTGGACCTGGCCTTGGATCCTACAGGAACCCATGCTGGACCTGGCCTTGGACCCTTCTGGAACCCATGCTGGACCTGGCCTTGGACCCTTCTGGAACCCATGCTGGACCTGGCCTCGATTCACCAAGGACCCTTCTAGACCCAACCTTGCTTTGCATCACCAAGGTTCCTTCTGGATTCACATGAGATCTTTCCTCAGTTCACCAAGGATCCTTCGGGACCCCATACTGGACCTGGCCTTGGTTCACCAAGGATTCTTCTGGACCCATGGTGGACCCAGCCTTGGCTCCTACTGGAGCCATGTTGAACCTTGCCTTGGTTCACCAGGCATCCTTCTAGACCCACACTGGACCTGGCCTCACTTCACCAGGCATTCTTCTGGGCTACCACGTTGGAACTGGCCTTGGATCCTTCTGGATCCATGCTGGACCTGGCCTCGGTTCTCCAAGGATCCCTCTAGATCCATGTTGAACCTGGCCTCGGTTCTCCAAGGATCCCTCTGGACTCCATGTTGGACCTTCCCTCGGTTCTCCAAGGATCCCTCTGGACCACTGCTGACTTTTCCATGGTTCTCATGGGAGCAGCTCTCTGCTGTGAGGTCTGAACCCCGACATGGAGGTGATGATGGCCCTGCCTCCCACCAAACACCCTCTGGGTTCACCCAAGTGGTGGATCTGTGTTCCTGCTGCCGAGGGAGGAGTGTCCAGCCTGGCAGACAGGAGCAGAGCTCTGTCCCACCCAGGTGACACACAGGGTCACAAAGGCACTGTTGAGTCACTGCCACAGCTGGGGGAACTTACGTGTCCAGCATGTTGGGGTCTGCAAACACAGAAAACAGATCCTTGTCCTGCAGAACTCCTGGAAGACCAGGAAACCCAGTGAGACAGGATACAACAAAACAGGAGCCAGGCACACAAAAGCCACAGGGACAAATAAATAGGAATTGTTTTCCAGGAAGTGAGTCATGAGTAAACACCACAAATACTCTCATTGTTCCTCTGAAGCCTTTGTGTTCCTGGAGAGGCTCTTGGTCACAGCCACACACCCAAGGGATGGGCTTTTCCAGCAGATCCTGTGGGTGCTCCACCTCAAGGGCAGGATGGAAGCTGGGCCCCAGCTCCCTGCAGCCAGGCTGTGACTGCGTCCCAAATTCCACCTGCCTCGCACTGCCACCATCCCAGAACTGGCTGGATTTGGTGAACCACTTTGGAGCACTCTGCAGCAGGGAGAGAGCTCCATCTCTCCTTTCCCTGATCCTTCTGAAGCCAGGATCCATCCCTCCTTTCCCTGACCCTTCTGAAGCCAAGGAGCGAGCTCCATCCCTCCTTTCCCTGATCCTTCTGAAGCCAAGGAGCGAGCTCCATCCCTCCTTTCCCTGATCCTTCTGAAGCCAAGGAGAGAGCTCCATCCCTCCTTTCCCTGATCCTTCTGAAACCAGGATCCATCCCCAAACATCACCAGTGGAGCACAAATGACACCTGAGCAGTCATAGACTCACGCTCCACAAAGGGAGAAAAAATTAGGGTTTTTTTAAACTCTCTCTTCTCCCTGTCAGGAATTCAACCTAGATTTGGGTCTGTCCCTTCCCCCATCAGGAATCAAACCTTTCCTCGGATCCTCTGGATCACAGCCAGACTCACCCAGAGCCACGGGGTCGCTGCTGAGGCCAGGAGTAGCCACAATGATCTGATCCAGGGATTCCTTGTTTCCCAGCATCTTGAAGACCTGCCAGGGAAAGCAGAGCAGGTTGGGAATGTCACCCACAGTGGGGCTGTCCCCAGAGGGAGGGGACAGCTGAATTCCCCCCGGGAGCAGAGCACTCACAGCATCTCTGTAGGCAGGGCTGCTGTGCAGGGCAGTGTGCAGGACACGGAATTCCCGGACTGCTGCCACCTTATCCACGGGCTCTGAGGGGAGAAAACACCACAGCAAAACACAGCTCGGCCTCTGTCAGCCCTCAAAGCCATTCCACAGCCCACTGGGACTTCCATGCTGCAACAGGGATCCTTTAACATCCTTGGGTTGGGTGCAGTCTCTGCAGAGTAATGACTTGCTGCACTCTCAGATGGTAAAAATAGTCAGGAATATCCTCCCACACGAGCCATTACGGGAACGCCAGCTCAAACTCCTCTTTTTGTACAGTCAGGCACAGCAGGAGCACACACCAGCCTGCTCATCCTTGGCAATGCCCTAAAATGGATTACGGGCAATTAAGGAAGGGATGATCCCCCTCCATGCTGCACAGCTCATTCCTTAACTCGTGTGTCAGCAGGAAAACCAACACCCAGGTGCTGCTGGGAGAGGTGAGGAGTTCCCAAACACAGGGATTCCTTCCCCTGGAAACCTCCAAAGCAGGGAATCCCGAGAGAAGCTGTTCCCCAGTCTCCAATAAAACACATCCCAAGGAGAATCCAAGGGTAATCCCCGCAGCTCCTCACCTGGTTTCTGGTCAGGCTCAGGCCAGGACTTGCGCAGGACATGGACAGTGGAGCCAGACTGGATTCCATAAAAATCCAGGGTCTGGTCATCCCTCAGCTTCCGGCCACAGTAGATCAGGTCTGGGGGGAGAAACACCTGAAGATGAACACCTGTGGTGCTCTCAGAACCGGCTGGGGGTCTCTAGGTGTGCCTTAGAGCCCCAGGGGTTATTGAGCAGCTGCACACTGCTAGGGAACAACACAGGGAAGTCGTGGAGCTGACAATCAGGAGGGAAATCACAGAGCTGATCTCGAGGAGATGGCAGAATCACCACCTGCGTAAGAGCTGACCTCTCTCTCAGCTCTCATGAGAGCTCTCACAAGGACACAGAGCTGGTGGAATGCCCAAATATTCCCGGACAAGGGCACTGCCGCGGCTGGAGCGCCCTGATCCCAAGGAAACAGGCAACGAACACCGAGCCCTCCCAGCAGCAGCAGCAGCAGCAGGATGTCGCGTCCCGGCCGCGGCGAGGACGGCCCGAGGGTGTCCCCAAGCGGCGGGACGGCGCGGGGCACGCACCGATGAGCTCGGGGTCCGGCATGGATTCCTGCAGCTTGCCCGTGATCAGCTGCTTGAGGTGCGAGATGCTGCAGCCGCCCAGCGGGCACTCGCCCAGCTCGGTCTCCGGCAGGCGCAGGATGGATTTGGGGGCCAGCGGCTGCTCGGCCAGCTTCACGGCGATGTGCCACTCCGGCAGGGCCATGGCGCGCTGCGGGACACAGCCGAGCGACACCCGGCCTCAGAGAGCCCTCCCTCATCCACGGCTCCAGCGCCCACAGAGCGCCGGGCACAGCCCCGACCCTCGGGGGGGTCCTGGCAGTGGCTTCCCGTCCCCAGAGCCCCGATCCCTCCTGGTGCTCAGGGGGATCCCGGCTGTGCCCCCCCAGACCCTGCCCTCAGCTCAGGGGGGTTGGGATCTGCTCCACCCAGACCCTGCCCTCAGCTCAGGGATCCCGGCTGTGCTCCCCCAGATCCTCCCCTCAGCTCAGGGATCCCGGCTGTGCTCCCCCAGAGCCTGCCCTCAGCTCAGGGATCCCGGCTGTGCTCCCCCAGAGCCTCCCTTCAGCTCAGGGATCCCGGCTGTGCTCCCCCACATCCTCCCCTCAGCTCAGGGATCCCGGCTGTGCCCCCCCAGACCCTGCCCTCAGCTCAGGGGGGTTGGGATCTGCTCCACCCAGACCCTGCTCTCAGCTCAGGGATGCCAGCCCTGCTCCCCCAGATCCTCCCCTCAGCTCAGGGATCCCGGCTGTGCTCCCCCAGAGCCTGCCCTCAGCTCAGGGATCCCGGCTGTGCTCCCCCAGAGCCTCCCTTCAGCTCAGGGATCCCGGCTGTGCTCCCCCACATCCTCCCCTCAGCTCAGGGATCCCGGCTGTGCCCCCCCAGACCCTGCCCTCAGCTCAGGGATCCCGGCTGTGCTCCCCCAGAGCCTCCCCTCAGCTCAGGGATCCCGGCTGTGCTCCCCCACATCCTCCCCTCAGCTCAGGGATCCCGGCTGTGCCCCCCCAGACCCTGCCCTCAGCTCAGGGATCCCGGCTGTGCTCCCCCAGAGCCTGCCCTCAGCTCAGGGATCCCGGCTGTGCTCCCCCAGAGCCTGCCCTCAGCTCAGGGATCCCGGCTGTGCTCCCCCAGAGCCTCCCTTCAGCTCAGGGATCCCGGCTGTGCTCCCCCAGAGCCTCCCTTCAGCTCAGGGATCCCGGCTGTGCTCCCCCACATCCTCCCCTCAGCTCAGGGATCCCGGCTGTGCTCCCCCAGA
>NC_071582.1:2427114-2474614 GCF_024509145.1 Vidua macroura | reverse complement strand
GGGACACAAAAAATGACCCTGAAAGTGACGGGGGGGGACACGAAAAGTGACCCTGAAAGTGAGGGGGTGACACAAAAATTACCCTGAAAGTGACGGGGGGGACACCAAAAGTGAGGGGGGGGGACACAAAAAATGACCCTGAAAGTGAGGGAAGGACACAAAAAGTGAGGGGGGGGACACAAAAAATGACCCTGAAAGTGAGGGAAGGACACAAAAAGTGAGGGGGGGGACACAAAAAATGACCCTGAAAGTGAGGGAAGGACACAAAAAGTGAGGGGGGGGACACAAAAAATGACCCTGAAAGTGAGGGAAGGACACAAAAAGTGAGGGGGGGACACAAAAAATTAACCTGAAAGTGACGGGGGGGACACGAAAAGTGAGGGGGGGACACAAAAAATGACCCTGAAAGTGAGGAGGGGACACGAAAAGTGACCCTGAAAGTGAGGGAGTGACACAAAAATTACCCTGAAAGTGACGGGGGGGACACCAAAAGTGAGGGGGGGGACACAAAAAATGACCCTGAAAGTGAGGGAAGGACACAAAAAGTGAGGGGGGGGACACAAAAAATGACCCTGAAAGTGAGGGAAGGACACAAAAAGTGAGGGGGGGACACAAAAATGACCCTGAAAGTGACGGGGGGGGACACGAAAAGTGAGTGGGGGGACACAAAAAATGACCCTGAAAGTGAGGGAAGGACACAAAAAGTGATGGGGGGGACACAAAAAATGACCCTGAAAGTGAGGGAAGGACACAAAAAGTGAGGGGGGGACACAAAAAATTAACCTGAAAGTGACGGGGGGGACACGAAAAGTGAGGGGGGGGACACAAAAAATGACCCTGAAAGTGAGGGGGGGACACAAAAAGTGAGGGGGGGGGACACAAAAATGACCCTGAAAGTGAGGGAGGGACACAAAAAGTGACAAAGGGGTGATCCTGAAAGCGAGAAGGGGACACAAAAATTACCCTGAAAGTGAGGGGATGACACAAAAATTACCCTGAAAGTGACGGGGGTGACACAAAAATTACCCTGAAAGTGACGGGGGGGACAGGAAAAGTGACCCTGAAAGTGAGGAAAGGACACAAAAAGTGAGGAAGGGGACACAAAAAATTTGCCTGAAAGTGAGGGAGTGACACAAAAATTACCCTGAAAGTGAGGGAGGGACACAAAAAGTGACAGAGGGGCGATCCTGAAAGCGAGAAGGGGACACGAAAATGACCCTGAAAGTGAGGGAAGGACACAAAAAGTGAGGGGGGGGACACAAAAAATTACCCTGAAACTGAGGGGGGGACACAAAAAATGAAAGAGGGGAGACCCTGAAAGTGAGGGAGGGACACAAAAAAAGGGGGAGAGATGCCAAAAGTGACGAGGGAAACCCTGAAAGTGAGGGAGGGACACCAAAAGTGGGGGAGAGACAACAAAGCTGACAGGAGGGAGACCCTAAAAGTGAGGGAGGGGCACAAAAAACAGGGGAGAGACACCAAAAGAGACCCTAAAAGCGAGGCAGGGACACAAAAAGTGAGAGACACCAAAAGTGACCCTAAAAACAAGGCAGGACTGCAAAAAATGAAGGAGGGCCACCAAAAGTGACCCTAAGAGTGAGGCAGAGCCACAAACAGCAAGGGAGGGACACCAAATGTGCCCCTAAAAGTGAGGCAGGGCCACCAAATGTGAGGCAGGGCCACCAAAAGTGACCCTAAAAGTGAGGCAGGGCCAGTAAAAGTGACCCTAAAAGTGAGGCAGGACAACAAAAAGAGAGGGAGGGACACCAAAAATACCCCTGAAAGCGAGGCAGGGCCACAAAAAGTGAGGCAGGGCCACCAAAAGGGACCCAAAAATTGAGGCAGAGTCACAAAAAGTGAGGCATGCCCACCAAAAGTGCCCCTAAAAGTGAGGCAGGGCCACCAAAAGTGAGGCAGGGCCGCTGAAAGTGCCCCTAAAAACGAGGCAGGGCCACAAAAAGCAAGGGAGGGACACCAAAAGTGACCCTAAAATTGAAGCAGAGCCACGAATGTGAGGCAGGGCCACCAAAAGTGCCCCTAAAAGCGAGGCAGGGCCACAAAATTGGCGGGGGGAGACCCTGAAAGTGAGGCAGGACCACAGAAATTGAGGCAGGGCCACCAAAAGTGACGCTAAAAGTGAGGCAGGGCCACAGAAAGCGAGAGAGGGCCACCAAAAGCGAGGCAGGGCCACCGAAAGTGTCCCTAAAAGCGAGAGAGGGCCACCAAAAGTGGCACTAAGAGCGAGGCAGGACCACCAAAAGTGACACTAAAAGCGAGCCAGGGCCACAAACAGCGAGGCAGGGCCACCAAAAGTACCCCTAAAAGCGAGGCAGGGCCACAAAATTGACGGGGGGAGACCCTGAAAGTGAGGCAGGACCACAAAAAGTGACCCTAAAAGTGAGGGAGGGTCACCAGAAGTGCCACTAAGAGCGCGGCAGGACCACCAAAAGCGAGGCAGGGCCACAAAAAGTGATGCAGGGCCACCAAAAGTGTCCCTAAGAGCGCGGCAGGGCCTCCGGGAGCGGGGCCGGGCTGGGGCGGCCCCTCAGGCGCGCCGCTGCCGTGCCTTTATCCCCGCTCCGGTTCCCCTGCGGTGCTCAGAGCGGGATCGGGGCGAGCCCAGCGAATCCCCGGTGCCCGGCACGGCGCAGCCCCGGCGGCGCTGGGCACCGGAGGCGCTGGGCTCGGGGGGCTCCGGGGCACTCGGGGGCCTCGGCGGCGCTGGGCTCTGGGGCGCTCGGGGGGCTCCGGGGTGCTGGGCTTTGGGGGCTCGGAGGCACTGGGGCGCTGGGCTCCGGAGGCTCAGGGGGTTCCGGGGGTACCGAGCTCGGGGGCGCTGGGCTCTGGGGGTTCAGGGGCGCTGGGCTCCGGGGCGCTGGGCTCTGGGGGCACTGGGGGCGCTGGGCTCGGGGGCACTGGGGGTGCTGGGCTCTGGGGGCTCCGGGGCGCTGGGCTCTGGGGGCTCTGGGGCGCTGGGCTCTGGGGCACTGGGGGCGCTGGGCTCGGGGGCACTGGGGGCGCTGGGCTCTGGGGGCTCCGGGGCGCTGGGCTCCGGGGGCGCTGGGCTCTGGGGCGCTGGGCTCTGGGGCACTGGGCTCTGGGGCGCTGGGCTCCGGGGCACTGGGCTCGGGGGGCTCTGGGGGCGCTGGGCTCTGGGGGCTCCAGGGCGCTGGGCTCCGGGGGCTCAGGGGCGCTGGGCTCCGGGGGCGCTGGGCTCTGGGGGCTCCGGGGCGCTGGGCTCTGGGGGCTCCGGGGCGCTGGGCTCTGGGGGTTCAGGGGCGCTGGGCTCTGGGGGCGCTGGGCTCTGGGGGTTCAGTGGCGCTGGGCTCCGGGGCGCTGGCCGTGCCCAAATGCCGGTTTGCCGGCGCTTCCTGCCCTGCCCTGCCCGGGCATCGCCGGCGCTGCTGCCGCACCTGAGCCGCGTTCGCTCCGCTCCTTCAGCGGAAAAGTCACGCGGGGAAAGAAATTTTAAAAAGCAGCTTTAGGGAATTTCTTGATGGCGTTTAGGGGGTGGAGAGAGGCAGGGAAAGTGAGTTCGGCTGGGGATGCTGGAAGTCGAGTTTCACCCGGAATTTCATTATTTTGGAGCAGAATCCCGCCTGCTTCCTACCATGTTTCACCAAAATATTCCCTTTTTTCCCCAAAGTGACGGCGGGAGGAGCTCGGGGCGCGTTTGGGGTTTTGTTCCCCCGGGCTGGGGCTGTTTTGGAACCCCCAAAGCCCAAGTGGGATGAGCCCAATTCGGGCACTTTTTTTAAAAATTTTGATTTTTCATTTAATTCTTTTAAATTTTTATTTATATTAGTTTTTAATTTTTCATTTTCTTATTTTTATTTTAACTTTATTTTTATGTTTATTTATTTTGATTTTTTATTTATTTTAAAATTTTAGTTATATTTATTTTTAATTTTTCTTTTTTTATTTTTATTTTAATTTTTTTTTATTTTTTATTTATTTTTCGGTTTTTATTTCTTTATTTTAAATTTTTATTTATATTTATCTTTAATTTTTTATTCCCTTGTTTTTATTTTTACTTTAAATTAATTTTTATTTTAAATTTATTTCTTTTAAAATTTTATTTATATTTATTTTAAATTTTTTATTCCCCTTTTTTATTTTTACTTTAAATTTATTTTTATTTTAAACTTCTTTCTTTTAAATTTTTATTTATATTTATTTTTAATATTTTATTTCCTTATTTTTACTTTAAATTTATTTTAACTTTTTATTTATTTAGAATTAATTTTTATTTCTTTTTAGTTATTATTTCCTTTTTTTATTATTTATTTATTTATAATTTTTATGTTTTTTATTTATTTATATATTTTTTTATTTCTAAGAAGTGGCAGGAGTTTAGCCACAGAGTGAGGGCACAGAAGAATTTTGGGTTATCCCCTCATGACAAATCCCTGCCTGGCACGGGTATATATATATATTTTTTTAATTTATTTCTTTTTATATTTTATTTTTTATATTTATTTATTTTTATTACTTATTTCTTTTTTTATTTATCTCTATGAAGTGTCAGGGGTTTAGCCATGGAGTGAGAGCACAGAAGAATTTAGGGATAGCCCCTCATGACAAATCCCTGCCTGGCACGGGTATACATATATATATATTTTTTTTTTTTTTTAATTTATTTTATTTTTATTTATTTATATTTTTTTTTCCTATGAAGTGTCAGGGGTTTAGCCACGGAGTGAGAGCACTCACAGAGCGGAGTGAGGAAGAATTTGGGGATAGCCCCTCATGACAAATCCCTGCCTGGCACGGGTATATATATATTTTTTTTTTATATATATATATATTTAAAATATTTATTTATTTTTATTACTTATTTCTTTCTGTATTTATTTCTATGAGGTGTCAGGGGTTTAGCCACGGAGTGAGAGCACTCACAGAGTGGAGTGAGAAAGAATTTAGGGCTAGCCCCTCATGACAAATCCCTGCCTGGCACGGGTACATATATAGATATTTATATATATATATATAATTTTTAAAAAATTTTTATTTATTTTTATTACTTCTTTTTTTCTGTATTTATTTCCTATGAGGTGTCAGGGATTTAGCCACGGAGTGAGAGCACTCACAGAGCAGAGTGAGGAAGAATTTGGGGATAGCCCCTCATGACAAATCCCTGCCTGGCACAGGTGTATATATATATATATTTTTTAATTATTTATTTTATTTTTATTTATTTATATTTTTTTTTCCTATGAGGTGTCAGGGGTTTAGCCACGGAGTGAGAGCACTCACAGAGCAGAGTGAGGAAGAATTTGGGGATAGCCCCTCATGACAAATCCCTGCCTGGCATGGGTATATATATATATATATATTTTAATATTTATTTATTTTTATTACTTCTTTTTTTCTGTATTTATTTCCATGAGGTGTCAGGGGTTTAGCCACGGAGTGAGAGCACTCACAGAGCGGAGTGAGGAAGAATTTGGGGATAGCCCCTCATGACAAATCCCTGCCTGGCACGGGTACATACAGCTATCTATATATATACATATATATATGTCTATTTTTATTTATTTATTTTTTTTATATAAACGCAGCCAGGCTCCTCCTGGCTGTGTCCTTTAAGGCAGCATTGCAGCAGCAGCAGATGCCATCCCTGGGCTTGCAGCAGCGATCCTTTAGGCAGCGCGGGGGGCTCGTGCCTGCACGAACCGCGGGCACGGCGGGGCGCGGAGCACAATGGCACGGCCCGGCCGCCGCCCGGGGCTCTTAACGCCCAGCCGATTGTTTCACGCTCTCCTGCACAGGAAAGAGCCCTGGCTTTGCTCCGTCCATCCCCTCCCTTCCTGGGGAAGGGATGAAAGCAGCGCCGGGCGCTCTGCCTCAGCGCCGTTTGTCTCCCCGGCAGATCGTGCGCGGCTCCCGCCGGGGCCGCCAGCCATGCGCACGGCGGGATGAAGCTGCAGGCGGTGGTGGAGCAGCTGCAGAAGCAGCAGCAGCAGCAGCAGCAGCAGCAGCAGCAGCAGCCGGCGGTGCCCATGGATTGCCGGGAGCGCCGCCGGGAGCCGCAGGTGCCCTTCCCGCCGCCGCCGCCCTTCCCTGGCCAGCCCCGCGCCGGGCGCGCCCCGGGGATGGCACCCGCTGTCCCCCCGGGGATGGCACCCGCCGTCCCCGCGGGCAGAGCCCCCGCCACGGCCGGCCGGCCCTTGGAGCAGAGCAGCGGGAACTCTGAGGACGAGGAGGACGAGGAGGAGGAGGAGGAGGAGGATGAAGAGGAGGACGAAGAAGACGGCGCCGAGCTGGAGGACGGCGCCGGGGTGCCCGGCCAGGAGAGCCGCTCTGCCCTCCCGTATTTCCGCGCTCCCAAAGGTGCCCATGGCAGCCAGAGAGCGGGATCTGCCGCCAGCCCCGTGCCGGGCGCGGGGCACCCGCGGGGCGCCCAGCAGGGCAAGGAGGAGCAGGGCAAAGACTCTGCCAAGCATTGCGGAGCCTCGGCGGGGCGCCCCGGCTGGCGCCCGGACGAGCAGCTCAAACAGGTCAGTGCTGGCATTCCCTGCTCCCAAAAACCCCATTTCCCTTTCTCTGGAGGCAGTGCTTCCCCGGGTGCGTGAATTTCCCACAAGAAATTGGCTTTGTGGATTTCCCTGCTCTGGGAGAGCCTTTGTGGGGTGGGATTTGGGGAGGAACCTGGGGGTTTGGTCTTTTTAGGGGCAGGCAGCTCCCTGCTAACGCCTCACCGGAGTCACTTCTTGTCAGACCTCGGGGATCCTGGAATTGTGGATTTTGGAGTGCAGGGAGATGTGATCCTGGGAGTCAGAGCACTTTATATTCCCTGTGTGAGAAGGGGGAAAGGGAAGGGAAGGGAAGGGAAGGGAAGGGAAGGGAAGGGAAGGGAAGGGAAGGGAAGGGAAGGGAAGGAAAGGAAAGGAAAGGAAAGGAAAGGAAAGGAAAGGAAAGGAAAGGAAAGGAAAGGAAAGGAAAGGAAAGGAAAGGAAAGGAAAGGAAAGGAAAGGAAAGGAAAGGAAAGGAAAGGAAAGGAAAGGAAAGGAAAGGAAAGGAGAAAGGGAAAGGAAAAAAGGGAAAGGAAAAAAGGGAAAGGAAAAAAGGGAAAGGAAAAGGAAAAAAAGGAAAGGAAAAGGGGAAAGGGAAGAGGAAAGGAGAGAGAAAAGGAAAACAAAGTAGGGAGCCAGCTCGCTGCTGCCTCGTTGGAGGTGAATTCCACGTGTGACTGAAGAATTACTGCTCCTTGCATCCGAGGGCCAGGGGATGGTGGAATTATTGCCTTTGTTGTCAGCGGGGGTTTCAGTGGCCCTGGGCGCTGTCCCTGCAGAGCAGGTGGGTGTTCCCAGCCCCAGCTCCTCAGGGAGCAGCCCTGGGGCTGTAAAACCCCCAGGGGAAGCACTTGCTGCTGCTTTTTCTCTGAGAGGCTGGGCCCAGGAGGGGGAATTGCTCAAATGAGGTGGGTTTGTCACTCAGGGGCCATTGCCTCCGAATTTACTGGCTGGGAGTGGTGGCAGCTTCCTCTTGCAGGGCTCTGGCTGGGGAAAAGGAGGCAGGGCTCAGGTTTTATGGGGTCTCTTTCTTTAAAAAGCCAAATAAGCTCAGCCTAGTCCAGGGCTGGTTTTGTTCCTTGCCCAGCTGGTGCTTCTCCCTCCTGTTGGGATCTCACTGGTCATTCTGGCCAGGCCAGTGGCCATGAAACCAGCCAGGGCTTGTGTGCAAGAGGGAAAAAAAAAAAAAAAAAAAAGTGGAATAAAACATCTTTCCACGCTTGGCACGATGTGCTTTGGCCCATTCCTGCAATTGGGGAGCCCAAAGTACCCAAAACTTCAGCAGGAAAAACTCCAATCAAACCACTTCTGCTGCTGTGTGAGCTGCTGAAGCAGGGAAAATTCCAGTAAAACCACTTTTGCTGCTGGGAAGGGCAGGAGTGGGAGGAATCCATGGACTCCAGGTTCAGGAGTGAGTTCTAAAGGAACAGCAGGGGCAGCTCTGGAGAACAGTGGGGAAACGTGGCAGGAAAAGGACAGGTCCCCCTGTTGTCCCAAAGTTTTTGGAGGTGGAGTGGCTTGGAGCCGTGGTTGGGGTCCAAATGGAGCTGCTGATTCCCAGTTCAGAGCTGAGGAATAAAACTTATTTATTTAATAATTTATTATTATTTCTTTCCTGAGGGGCAGGAAAGGGAGAGGATTGTGTGGGCAGCTCTGGGCTGGCCACTTCATCCCTTGGAATCTTTAATATCCAGGCATTTTTTAAAAGGGATGAGCTCTTTCCTTTGCTTTCTCTCTTTAATGGGAAGAAAATCCAGGATGAAACAGATTCTCCAGTTTGTTTCCAAAATTATATACTGGATTAGTCTTTTCTTGTTTTAGCTTCTTTTACTTTTTTCTTTTTTCTTTCTTTTTAGCTTGGAAATCAGGAATGTAGAAATAAATCCCAGATTTCCAGTTTTGAAATCATTAATGTGAGATTAAATCCCAGATTTCCAGCTTGGAAATCAGGAATGTGAGAATAAACCCCAGATTTGCAGCCTGGAAATGAAGAATATGAGACTAAATCCCAGATTTTGAGTTTTGAAATGAGGAATGTGAGAGAATAAATCCCAGATTTCCAGCTTGGAAGTTAGGAATGTGAGAGAATAAATCCCAGATTTCCAGCTTGGAAATGAAGAATGTGGGAATAAATCCCAGATTTCCAGCTTGGAAATCAGGAATGTGAGAATAAATCCCAGATCTCCAGTTTTGAAATGAGGAATGTGAGAATAAATCCCAGATTTCCAGTCTGGAAGTGAGGAATGTGATAAGAAATCCCAGATTTCCAGCTTGGACTTGAGGAATGTGAGAATAAATCCCAGATTTCCAGCTTGGAAATGAGGAATGTGAAATTAAATCCCAGATTTCCTGCTTGGATTTGAGGAATGTGGGAATAAATCCCAGATTTCCAGCTTGGTAATCAGGAATGTAAGAATAAATCCCAGATTTCCAGCTTGGAAATGAGGAATGTGGGAATAAATCCCAGATTCCCAGGCCCCAGCCCTGCTTCTTGCCTTTTCCCCTGGACCAGGCTCGCTGGGGGGGTTGTGCCCAGGATTTTGGGGATGTCTCAGGGCAGCCTCCCAGAAATCCCCCAGCACTGCTGGAAAAGCCTGACCTGAGCCTTGCCAGAGGTCAGGCTGTTTATTGAGATAAACCAGCTTCAAATAATTCCTGAGCTTTTGCTGCAGGCCTGGGAAGGAGTGGCTGGGATTGCAGCACCTGAAATCCAGCCTGGATTGCTGAGGAGAGCAATTCCCTCAGTGCAGGAGGGGAAAAGGGGCGATTTCCCTGCGGGGTTTTCACCCCACTCCTGTTCCAGGGTTGGATTTTCAGGTCCTTTCGCGTGTCACGGGGAATGGGGAAAATCAAATGTTCCCTTTTCTGCTGTGGTGGGAGGAGATTCCTCATTCCCAGCTGGGGTAAACACCTGGGGTTTGTTGTGCTGCTGCTGTGGCAGGCTTGGGTTGTGCCTGTGCTGCTGCTCCTGAAACCCTGGGGAGGAAAAAGGGAAGGGAAGGGAAGGGAAGGGAAGGGAAGGGAAGGGAAGGGAAGGGAAGGGAAGGGAAGGGAAGGGAAGGGAAGGGAAGGGAAGGGAAGGGAAGGGAAGGGAAGGGAAGGGAAGGGAAGGGAAGGGAAGGGAAGGGAAAAAGGAAAGGAAAGGGAAAAAGGAAAGGAAAGGGAAAAAGGAAAGGAAAGGAAAGGGAAAAAGGAAAGGAAAGGAAAGGAAAGGAAAGGAAAGGAAAGGAAAGGAAAGGAAAGGAAAGGAAAGGAAAGGAAAGGAAAGGAAAGGAAAGGAAAGGAAAGGAGAAAGGAAAAAGAAAAAAGAAAAGGGAAAAAGGAGGGAAAGGAAGAAGGAAAGGGGAGAGGAGAGGAAAGGAAAAAGGAAGGGAAAGGGAAGGAAAAGAAAAGGAAAGGGGAAAGAGGAAAGGAGAGGAGAGGAGAGGAAAGAGGAGAGGAAATTCCAAGGATTCCCCAGCTCCTGCCCTGCAGAGCCCCATAGGTGAGTTAGGATGCCAGGCAGGACAAGGAGGGCTGGCTGTAGGGTTTCTCCAGATGCCACACCTCTCTGGAGCAGTGCTGGCACCTCGTGTGCCCCGCTGGCATTCCCAGGAGAGGGGGGCTGCAGGCAGGAGGTGCCAGCAGCTGCAACATGTTGTTTCCTTGCACTTGTGTTTTTCTCACTCTGGGGTAAACTCTGGGCTGGCACTGAGGATCCCTCTTCTCACCCCAAATCAATCTTGGGCTGATTCCTCTGAGCGTTTGGGAGCAGGAGGAATTCAGAGAGCCCAGCTGCCCCTCAGGGATGAGGCAGCAGGTTCCTGTTTGCTCGTGGGAACACGTGAAAGGAACTTAATGAAAAAAAGCAATTAATCGGTTCAACCTCAGCCCTTCCCTTCCCCATCCTCCCTGCCATTCCTGAAATCACTCAAATGCTTCCAGGGGCTGCCTTTGAAGCTGGGGGCTGCTGAATTGAGCTCTGTTATTAGCAGGGGTTGGTTCCCATTCCAGGGGAGCTGCTGTGGGCAGTAATTACCCCTTGGCTCTCCCTGCCTGAGAACTTGCAGCTCGGGGCAGCAGCCCTGATCTTATCAGCGTTTGTTCTACAACAGTTTTCTTTCTGAGAGCATCTGTTTCACTTCCTAAGGCTTCACTCTGCCCACAAAAGGAATTTCTGTGGATTCCCTGATAATCCTGAAATTGCTGCCCCCGTCCCTTCTCATTGACTAGACCCACGGGGCAGGGGAGGGCTCATCCCCAGGTGGGTATTTCAGCAGATTCCTGGCCTAAAAAACCCTAAAATCCTCTGTCAAATCCTCTGCCAAAGCTCTGTGCAGAGTGAGGAGGCGCAGGATGAGCCTGGGTTTCACAGGAGGAGTGTTGCTACTGGACAAGAAATGAGCACACAGAAGCTTGGGAAGTTCAAAAGAGAAAAAGAGCCAGTTTTAGTCCAACATCTGGTATTTATAGAATTCCAAAGGTGACCGTGGATTGGAGGATGGAATTACCACCTCTCCAACCACACTGGTCCAAAGATCAGTCAATCATTTCTCTCCACCCACAGAGAAATTGGTAAACTATTCTGTTTCTACATGAAATTGTGTGGGAGCTCTGACTCTCAAAGATGGAAACATTATCAAAGGCTGAAGAAGTTTTACAAGAACTTTAAAACTTCCAAAAGAGCTATAAAAGCAAACTTTAACACTTTTAAAAATCAGGGCAATGGAGGAGTTGTTATTCCTGTGCTCTGGGTGGTTTTTGTCCTGCAGAGAACGGGAAGTGTTTTGTCACCTCGGCAGCTCAGGGGTTAACAGTGCCAGCCTGGCACTGGCAGCCAGGTGAGCTTGGCACAGAGAGGGCTGTGGTGGCACAGAGAGGGCTGTGGTGGCACAGAGGGGGCTGTGGTGGCACAGAGAGGGCTGTGGTGGCACAGAGAGAGCTGTGGTGGCACAGAGAGGGCTGTGGTGGCACAGAGAGAGCTGTGGTGGCACAGGCAGGGCTGTGGTGGCACAGAGAGGGCTGTGGTGGCACAGAGAGAGCTGTGGTGGCACAGAGGGCTGTGGTGGCACAGAGAGGGCTGTGGTGGCACAGAGGGCTGTGGTGGCACAGGCAGGGCTGTGGTGGCACAGAGGGGGCTGTGGTGGCACAGAGAGAGCTGTGGTGGCACAGAGGGCTGTGGTGGCACAGGCAGGGCTGTGGTGGCACAGAGGGCTGTGGTGGCACAGGCAGGGCTGTGGTGGCACAGAGAGGGCTGTGGTGGCACAGAGGGGGCTGTGGTGGCACAGAGAGAGCTGTGGTGGCACAGAGGGCTGTGGTGGCACAGAGAGAGCTGTGGTGGCACAGAGAGAGCTGTGGTGGCACAGAGGGGGCTGTGGTGGCACAGGGGGGGCTGTGGTGGCACAGAGGGCTGTGGTGGCACAGAGAGAGCTGTGGTGGCACAGGGGGGGCTGTGGTGGCACAGAGAGGGCTGTGGTGGCACAGGCAGGGCTGTGGTGGCACAGAGAGGGCTGTGGTGGCACAGAGGGCTCTGGTGGCCCAGGCAGGGCTGTGGTGGCACAGAGGGGGCTGTGGTGGCACAGGGGGGGCTGTGGTGGCACAGAGAGAGCTGTGGTGGCACAGGGGGGGCTGTGGTGGCACAGAGGGGGCTGTGGTGGCACAGAGGGCTGTGGTGGCACAGAGAGAGCTGTGGTGGCACAGAGGGGGCTGTGGTGGCACAGAGGGGGCTGTGGTGGCACAGAGGGCTGTGGTGGCACAGAGAGAGCTGTGGTGGCACAGAGGGGGCTGTGGTGGCACAGGCAGGGCTGTGGTGGCACAGAGAGAGCTGTTGTGGCACAGAGAGAGCTGTGGTGGCACAGAGGGGGCTGTGGTGGCACAGAGAGGGCTGTGGTGGCACAGAAAGCTCTGGTGGCCCGGGCAGGGCTGTGGTGGCCCCCGAGGTGTCGGTGGCCCAGGCAGGGCTGTGCTGGCCCAGGCCCCTGGGAAGCTCCCGTGATGCCCTCTGGGGATGCTTTGGCCTCTCCTGCCCTCCCTGCGGAGCTGGAGCTTTGCTGTGCCCGCAGCAGTGCCAGGGGAGCAGGGTGCCAGGGGAGCAGGGTGCCAGGGAATTGGGGGTGCCAGGAGAGCGGAGTGCCAGGGAATTGGGGTGCCAGGGAATTGGGGGTGCCAGGGATGTTGGGTGCCAGGGGAGCTGGGTGCCAGGGAATTGGGGTGCCAGGGGAGCGGAGTGCCAGGGAATTGGGGTGCCAGGGATGTTGGGTGCCAGGGATGTTGGGTGCCAGGGGAGCTGGGTGCCAGGGATTTGGGGTGCCAGGGGAGCGGAGTGCCAGGGAATTGGGGTGACAGGGGAGGGGGGGGGTGCCTGGGAAACGGGGGTGCCAGGAGAGGGGGGTGCCAGGGGAGCAGGATTGAATTGTGCCCCTGGGATTGCCCTGGGCTGTAGGGAGGCACTGCTGGGACCTGGGGCTGGGCTGGCACTGCTGGGAGGAAAATTCCCTCAGCTGAGCCTGGAAAGGGCCTGCTCCAGGATGGGCTCAGCTTCCAGGGATGGGCTCAGCTTCCAGGGATGGATCCCATGGTTAAATTCAGCTTCCAGGATGGGCTCAGCTTCCAGGGATGGATCCCATGGTTAAATTCAGCTTCCAGGATGGGCTCAGCTTCCCATGGTTAAATTCAGCTTCCCAAGGATGAATTCCATGCATGAATTCAGCTATCCATGGATGAATTCATCTCTCCATGGATGAATTCAGCTTCCCAAGGATGGATTCAGCTTCCCAGGGATGGATTCAGCTTCCCAGGGATAAATTCAGCTTCCCAAGGATGAATTCCATGGTTAAATTCAGCTTCCCAAGGATGGATTCAGCTTTCCATGGATGGATTCAGCTTCCCAGGGATGGATTCCATGGATAAATTCAGCTTCCCATGGTTAAACTCAGCTTTCCATGGATTCATTCAACTTCCCCAGGATGAGTTCAGCTTCCCAAGGATGAGTTCAGCTTCCCAAGGATGAATTGAGTTTCCCCAGGATGGATTCAGCTTCCCATGGTTAAATTTAGCTTCCCATGGATGAGTTGAGCTTCCCCAGGATGAATTCCATGGTTAAATTCATCTTCCCCAGGATGACTTCAGCTTCCCCAGGATGGATTCAGCTTTCCATGAATAAATTCAGCTTTCCATGGTTGAATTCAGCTTCCCATAGATGAATTCCATGGTTAAATTCAGCTTTCCCAGGATGATTTCAGCTTCCTAAGGATGAGTTCAGCTTCCCCAGGATGGATTCAGCTTCCCATGGATGGATTCAGCTTCCCCAGGATGAATTCAGCTTTATTCCCAGGATGAATTCAGCTTTATTCCCAGGATGGATTCAGCTTTATTCCCAGGATGGATTCAGCTTCTCCAGGATGGATTCAGCTTTATTCCCAGGATGGATTCAGCTTTATTCCCAGGATGGATTCAGCTTCCCAAGGATGAGTTCAGCTTCCCCAGGATGCATTCAGCTTCCCCAGGATGATTTCAGTTTTATTCCCAGGATGGATTCAGCTTTATTCCCAGGATGGATTCAGCTTTATTCCCAGGGTGGATTCAGCTTTATTCCCAGGATGAATTCAGCTTTATTCCCAGGATGCATTCAGCTTCCCCAGGATGATTTCAGCTTTATTCCCAGGATGGATTCAGCTTCCCAAGGATGAGTTCAGCTTCCCCAGGATGATTTCAGTTTTATTCCCAGGATGGATTCAGCTTTATTCCCAGGATGGATTCAGCTTCCCAAGGATGAGTTCAGCTTCCCCAGGATGATTTCAGTTTTATTCCCAGGATGGATTCAGCTTCCCAAGGATGAGTTCAGCTTCCCCAGGATGATTTCAGTTTTATTCCCAGGATGGATTCAGCTTTATTCCCAGCTGCCCTTCCATGCTCTGCCCAAACCAGCCGTGCTCCATCCCCACACCTCCACCCTCCATGAGGAGCCCTGTCCTTGTCCCCTGGCAGTGGGAAATGTCCCCAAACCCTTCCCAGAGCAGCAGGAGGAGGAGCAGGAGCTGCCCCAGCTCAGGTCACAGCAGGTGACAGCCGTCCCTGCTGCCCTGGTGGCCATATGGCCAAAGCCTGGTGGCTTCGGCTGCCCCTAAGCTCCTTTCCCAGGAGGTGCCCCCAAGATTCCAGGGTGGAGCTGTGGAAAATGGGATGGATTTATTCTGCTTATCCTCTGCCATTCTGGCCTAATCACCCTTTCTTTTTTTTTTTTTTTTTTTTTTTTCCTAGAGAGAACAAGCCAAATACGTTCTGTTTAACTTTTTAACTTTTCAGGAGTCTTTAAAAGCTTTATTCCTGGGAATTACCCCAAGTTCAAACCCACTGATAGGAGGGAATTGCCTCCTTTAACCCCTCTTCTTTCTCATCCCTGCCCTCAAATGGAGTGGAATAAGCTCTCAGCATGACCAGAATTCCCTCTGGAAGCAAGTTCTGCCCTCTGGATTTATATCCTTGGGAAGGGAGCAGCCAAAGGGAAGGCTCAGAAAGCTGAACCTGCACAAATCCCTGCGCCCTGGAGAGTGCAAGGGCCAGGCTGGGAAATTCCTGCTGCCTCCTTTCCCTCCCACTCTGTCTGATGCTGGCTGCTCCATGGGTTTGATCCCTGTGAACAGTTTTGGGAGCAGCTGGATGCTTGCATAATTAACCAAAAATCTGTGGGTTTGATGTGAGAGAGGCTCAGGGAGAAAGGAGATTGGGATGGATCCTCCCGTGAGCCTGGAGAGGGCTGGGACTTGATCCTGTGCCACAAACAGCTGACACAACAGAAGTGGCAATAATCCCCCATTAAATATCTCTCAGTTGCTGGGGCTCCCTGGCTAATTGACTTTCCAGCAGGAATTAGTGGCTCAAACCAAATCAGCAGGCATCAGGGAGCTCATGCCGGGCTCGGGATGGGGCACGGAGCTGTGCACGAGCTGTTCATCTTCCTCACTCAATGAGTGCCTCACAGCCACATGGCTCCGGGATTTTGGGGTGCTGGAGCACCTCCACAATTCCCAGGGAGTGCTTTTGGGGTGCTGGGTCCTTTTCTGTCCATGTTTGGCAGGGTGGATTTGGCTCTTCCCTTTTCCAGCCCACCCTGGACTGGGGCTTTGTGGAGTTGGTGTTCTTAGGATGCCTGGATTTATTTCAGGGTTATCCTGCCCTTCCATCCAGCTGGAGCTGCTGGTTTATTTGAGGTGCTGGAGCACCTCCAGAATTCCCAGGGGATGCTTTTGAGGGGTTTTGCACCTTTTCTCTCTGTGTGTTTGTCCAGGTGGATTTGGCTCTTCCCTTTTCCAGCATCAGGACTTTGTGGAGTTGGTGTTCTCAGGATGCCTGGATTTATTTCAGGGTTATCCTGCCCTTCCATCCAGCTGGAGCTGCTGGTTTATTTGAGGTGCTGGAGCACCTCCAGAATTCCCAGGGGATGCTTTTGGGGTGCTGGGACCTTTTCTGTCCATGTGTGAATTTTGCTCTTCCCTTTTCCAGCCCACCCTGGACTGGGACTTTGTGGAGTTGGTGTTCTCAGGATGCCTGGATTTATTTCAGGGTTATCCTGCTCTTCCATCCAGCTGGAGATGCTGGAGCACCTCCAGAATTCCCAGGGGATGCTTTTGAGGGGTTTTGCACCTTTTCTCTCTGTGTGTTTGTCCAGGTGGATTTGGCTCTTCCCTTTTCCAGCATCAGGACTTTGTGGAGTTGGTGTTCTCAGGATGCCTGGATTTATTTCAGGGTTACCCTGCCCTTCCATCCAGCTGGAGGTGCTGGAGCACCTCCAGAATTCCCAGGGAGTGCTGGAACCTTCCCTCTGTGTTTTCCATGTGGATTTGGCTCTTCCCTTTTCCAGCCCACCCTGGAATGGGACTTTGTGGAGTTGGTGTTCTCAGGATGCCTGGATTTATTTCAGGGTTATCCTGCCCTTCCATCCAGCTGGAGCTGCTGGTTTCCAGCCTTTGGAGACCATTCCAGCATGGTGATTCCCAGGTGGAATAGGGCCTTAACCAGCTTAATCCTTTTAATGAGCCTTAATCCAGCAAAGCCGAGCTTTCCATTTCTTTGGGGGAAAAATCCACATCCTCCTGGGAGTCAGCAGCTTTCCAGGGGGATGATTCTCCTCCTTCTGGTCCTGCTTTTCAGGGAAGCACAGGGAGGACAGCAGGGCTCTCCCACGTGTGTCACCTGGAGATCAGGAAGGAAGGGCGACACCTTTCACCAGGGGCTCTTGGAAAAAAAAGATGAGCACGAGGAGCAAAATCAGCTCTGTAGGTCCTGGATCTCATCCCAGCAGAGGCACAGAGGAGTTGGCATCCTGCTCTTCTGGGAGGTGGAATTGCACTTCCCATTTTGTGTGAGAGATCCCAGGATGTGAAACCCCCATCCCGAGGTTCCCCTAATTTTTTTTGTGTTAGAATTAAGAAACAAACAGAACTTTCAGTTTTTTCAGTCCTCAGGTTGTTGTTATTTTTTTTCTCTTATCAACAATTCAGTGAGAATTGTTGAATATACCAAAAAAAAAAAAACACCAAAAAATCACAAAACACACAAGCTGAAAATCTTTTAAAACTGTTTTGTTCAATTAACTCTTAAACCTTTTTACCAATAACTAATTATTTTTCTGTCCACATAACATCTGTGTTGTGGCTCTTTCTAACCAGTCCCTCTGTGCCACCAACACTGCAGAAAGTGGAGCAGGTGAAGAACAAGAAGGAGATCAAGCAACACCCAAATTCTTCCATCTTGTCTCCTATCCACATCCATGCTAAAACCCCAAAACTCTTTTTTTCACCCTGTGATAAACTATATCACTGTCTGTTTCACACACTCATGGATTCCAATTCATCCCAAAGTTCTAGAAGCTTTCTCCATGAAGGCAGAGTAAAAGCAGTGTTCTCCCAGGGATCAGAACTTCTCAGAACAGACAGAGAAATATTCCCCATACCCTGAGATGCAACACCAGGAAATTGTGACAGAGCCACAGATCCCCTCCCCGCCTTTCTCACCACCTCGAGCTAAACCAGCAGCTGCTTTTCTGTGTGTTTGGGCCTAAAAATCCTAAAAATTCTGGAGCGTTCCTTGGGAATCCTTCCCTCCTTTGCTGTTTTTGCCTCCCCAGAACGGCGGTGTGAGCTGGAGCGACGAAGGCGACGGCTGCCGGGGAAGGGAAATCTCCCGAGACTTTGCCAAGGTCTGTCCGGGCACTTTGGGAAATTTGGGGAACTTGGGAAATTTGGGGAACTTGGGAAATTTGGGGAATCCTCCCCCTGATCCATGGCAGAGCCCTCCCTGCAGGGAATTTATGGGAAAACCACTTTGTCCTGCAGTTTGGGGCTGCTTTGTTGCCTTGTATGGGGTTACAATATTTAATTCTTATTGAAATAAGAATTAACAACCAGATTTTGGATATTTAAAGGCTTTAATCCAGTTTTTCTCCAGCTGGGAGAAGAATATTCTCCCTTTGGAATGCTGTGCTTGTGGATTTGAATGTGTCACAGCAGCTGGAGTTTAAACTAAGGCAGCTGAGCTCTTCCAGGGCTTCCCAGGAATCCAGCCCCAAAAGGCCTAGGGAACTTCATTTTAATGACTTGGGCATTTCAAGCCCAAATTATAAATAATAAATATTTATAAATATTTCTATTTTGGAAAATATTTCTATTTTAGAAAAGATTTCTATTTTATCAATATTTCTATAAATAGAACCTAAAATTCCTATTTTATGAATAAATTTTATAAATATTTATTATATATAATAGAAACACACATTATTTATAAATAAATAAAAATTATAAATAGTAAATTATTCCTGTAGCAGATAAATTCTGGGCTGATTTCTGGCATTCCTGAAGGCTTTTGGTTTATTTGGAAGCAGGATCTGTTTCGGGGAATCCATTTGATTTCTGGGGATCCATTCAATTCCTGAGGATCCTTTCCGTTTCTGGAAATCCATTCCATTTCTGGGGATCCCATTCAATTTCTGGTGTTCTTTTTCATTCCTGGGGATCCTTTCCATTCCTGGGATCCATTCCATTTCAGGGAATCCATTTGATTTCTGGGGATCCATTCCATTTCTGGGATTCTTTTCCATTTCTGGGGATATTTTCTAGCTCTGGGAATCCATTCAGTTCCTGGGGATCTGTTCCATTTCTGGGGATCCATTCAATTTCTGGAATCCTTTCCATTTCTGGGGTTCTTTTCCAGCTCTGTGAATCCATTTCATTTCTGGGAATCCTTTCCAGCTCTGGGGATCCATTTCATTTCTGGGAATCCTTTCCAGCTCTGGGGATCCATTCCATTTGGGGAATCCATTTGATTTCTGGGGATCCATTCCATTTCTGGGGTTCTTTTCCAGCTCTGTGAATCCATTCCATTCCTGGGGTTCCATTCAATTTCTGGGCATGTTTTTCATTTTCTTTTCCATCTCTGGGGATCCATTTCCATTCCTGGGGATCCATTCAGTTTCTGGGGAATCCACTCCATGTCTGGGATTCCATTCCATCTCTGGGAATCCTTTCCATCTCTGGGGTTCTTTTCCAGCTCTGGGGATCCTTTCAATTTCTGGGAATCTATTCCATCTCTGGGGATCCATTCCATTTCTGGGAACCTTTCCCTTTCTGGGGATCCATTCCATCTCTGGGGATCGATTCAATTTCTGGGAATTTATTCCATCCCTGGGGATCTATTCCATTCCTGGGAATCTATTCCATCCCTGGGGATCTATTCCATTCCTGGGGATCCTTTCAATTTCTGGAGTTCTTTCCCAGCTCTGGGGATCCATTTCATTTCTGGGAATCCTTTCCAGCTCTGGGGATCCATTTCATTTCTGGACATGTTTTTAATTTTCATTTTCTTTTCCATACCTGGGAATCCATTCATTTTCTGGGGATCCTTCCCATTTCTGGGAATCTGTTCCATTTCTGGGGCTCCATTCAATTTCTGGAATCCTTTCAGTTTCTGGGGTTCTTTTCCAGCTCTGGGGATCCATTCCGTTTTGGGGAATCCATTCAGTCTCTGGGGACCCTTTCCATTTCTGGGAATCCTTTTCTGGCTCTGGGGATCCATTCCATGTCTGGGGATCCTTTCTATTCCTGGGAATCCATTCCATCTCTGGGGCTCCATTCCATCTCTGGGGCTCCATTCCATCTCTGGGGCTCCATTCCATCTCTGGGGATCCATTCCAGCTCTGGGGCTCCATTCCATCTCTGGGGATCCATTCCATCTCTGGGATCCTTTCCATCTCTGGAATCCTTTCCATCTCTGGGGATCCATTCCATCTCTGGGATCCTTTCCATCTCTGGAATCCTTTCCATCTCTGGGGATCCATTCCCTTTCTGGGGATCCATTCCCTTTCTGGGGATCCATTCTAGCTCTGGGGATCCATTCCAGCTCTGGGGCTCCATTCCATCCCTGGGGCCCCTTTCCATCCCTGGAATCCTTTCCATCTCTGGGGATCCTTTCCATCTCTGGAATCTTTTCCATCTCTGGGGATCCTTTCCATCTCTGGGGATCCATTCCCTTTCTGGGGCTCCATTCCATCTCTGGGGATCCTTTCCATCTCTGGGGATCCTTTCCACCTCTGGAATCCTTTCCACCTCTGGGGATCCTTTCCACCTCTGGGGATCCTTTCCACCTCTGGAATCCTTTCCATCTCTGGAATCCTTTCCACCTCTGGGGATCCATTCCATCTCTGGAATCCTTTCCATCTCTGGGGATCCTTTCCATCTCTGGGGATCCATTCCACCTCTGGAATCCTTTCCATCTCTGGGGCTCCATTCCACCTCTGGAATCCTTTCCATCCCTGGGGCTCCACTCCAGCCATGGCCCCCCAGCCCCCGGGTCCCTGTCCGTGTCTCCCCTCTCTGCCTGTGCTTTCCTCCCCGCTGGACGAGGGCAGAATTCCGGAATGTTCCATCTCCCCGGGAGCTGTGGCCTGACTTTGGCTCGTTGCCCGCAGCTCTACGAACTGGACAGCGATCCCGAGCGCAAGGAGTTCCTGGATGACCTCTTCATCTTCATGCAGAAGAGGGGTGAGTGAATTTCCTTGGGCTCCAGGGCTGACCCAGGCCAGGAGAGGGGATTCTTCCACAATCCTGCCACCTGGGGCATTGCCCTTGGCATCTGGGGACAGCAGTAGGGAAGATCTGCCCCTTAAATTAAATAAAATTAATTTAAAATGAATTTAAATTGAATTAATTTAAAATGAATTTAAAATGAATTAATTTAAAATTAACTTAAAATGAATTAATTTTCAATTAATTTAAATTGAATTAATTTAAAATTAATTTAAATAAAATTAATTTTAAGTTAATTTTAATTGTATTAATTTAAAATTAATTTAAATTTAATTAATTTTGAATTAATTTAAATTGAATTAATTTTAAATGAATTTAAATTGAATTAATTTTGAATTAATTTTAATTGAATTCATTGAAAATGAATTTAAATTGAATTAATTTTAAATTAATTTAAATCGAATTAATTTTAAATTAATTTAAATAGAATTAATTTTGAATTAATTTTAATTGAATTCATTGAAAATGAATTTAAATTGAATTAATTTTAAATTCCTTTTAATTGAATTCATTGAAAATTAATTTAGTTTAAATTAATTTTAAATTAATTTTAATTGAATTGATTGAAAATTAATTTAATTTAAATTATATTAATTTAATTAATTTGAATTAAATTAAATTAAATTTGCCTTCAATCTCTTCCCTTTCTGATGTAGTGCTGGTGTTTCCATGCCCTGAAAATCCCAGGCACCTTTTCCTGGGAATTCCCAGGGTGCCAGTGATCCCAATCCAGTTCTCAGAGCAGACTGGTGATAATTCAAATATCTTTCATTGGGGCGGTGGGTAACAGAAGCACCTCGGAACATTTGGGGTGCCCTCTTGTCCCTCCAGGGGTGTCAGTGGCCCAGGGAGGGCTCTGGTGGCCCCTGAGGTGTCAGTGGCACAGAGCAAAGTGTTTCCAACATCCCAGTCCCAGGCTCAGGAGCTTCCTGATTCCCAAAAACCCCAAATCCAGCTCCTCTCCTGAGGGGAAAGTGTTTTTAAAACCCCAATCCCAGGCTGAAGAGCTGTCTTTTTCCTAAAAAACCCCAAATCCAGCTCCTCTCCCAAGAGCAAAGTGTTCCTAACATCCCAGTCCCAGGCTCAGGAGCTTCCTGATTCCCAAAAACCCCAAATCCAGCTCCTCTCCTGAGGGGAAACTGTTTTTAAAACCCCAATCCCAGACTCAAGAGCTGTCTTTTTCCTAAAAAACCCCAAATCCAGCTCCTCTCCCAAGAGCAAAGTGTTTCCAACATCCCAGTCCCAGGCTCAGGAGCTGCCTGGTTCCCAAAAAAAAAAACCCAAATCCAGCTCCTCTCCTGAAGGGAAAGTGTTTCCAACATCCCAATCCCAGGCTGAAGAGCTGCCTGGTTCCCAAAAAAACCCCAAATCCAGCTCCTCTCCTGAGGGGAAAGTGTTTCTGACATCCCAATCCCAGACTCAAGAGCTGTCTTTTTCCTAAAAAACCCCAAATCCAGCTCCTCTCCCAAGAACAAAGTGTTTCCAACATCCCAATCCCAGGCTGAAGAGCTGCCTGGTTCCCAAAAAAACCCCAAATCCAGCTCCTCTCCTGAGAGGAAAGCGTTTTTAAAACCCCAATCCCAGACTCAAGAATTGTCTTTTTCCTAAAAAACACCAAATCCAGCTCCTCTCCTGAGGGGAAACTGTTTTTAAAACCCCAATCCCAGACTCAAGAGCTGTCTTTTTCCTAAAAAACCCCAAATCCAGCTCCTCTCCCAAGAGCAAAGTGTTCCTAACATCCCAGTCCCAGGCTCAGGAGCTGCCTGGTTCCCAAAAAACCCTAAATCCAGCTCCTCTCCAGAGAGCAAAGTGTGAAGAGCTGCTCAATTTGCACCTGGTGTCTGTGGGGCCGGGCAGCAGCTCTGCCAATAAAAATCCCGCTGTAAAAACCTAAAATCGGGGATTTGCTGCTGTCCAGGAGGAGCTGAGGGATCAGAAACTGCAAAGATTAATGGGATTTCACAGGAGCTGCAGGGATGAAAAGGCTGGGATGTTTTGGGATGCCCCTGGGAAGGGGCAGCCGTGGAAAAGCTCTAACACAGATCAGATGTGTAGGGCTGTCCCCAGGAGCCATAAAAGGGCCCTGGAGCAGCAGAAACCTTGGAAGGGGACAGCAGAGGGGGGCTGGCACTGGCCTTTGTGGGGTTTTGTGCCTGGGATGGGACAGCAGAGGGGGGGCTGGCACTGGCCTTTGTGGGGTTTTGTGCCTGGGATGGGACAGCAGAGGGGAGCTGGCACTGGCTTTTGTGGGGTTTTGTGCCTGGGAGGGGACAGCAGAGGGGGGCTGGCACTGGCCTTTGTGGGGTTTTGTGCCTGGGAGGGGACAGCAGAGGGAGGGTGAGACAGCAGGGCTGGGGGTGATGCCTTGGGAAGGCTGAGCTAGAGCCGAGACTAGACTGAGCTCAAGAATAAAGCAGGGATTTATTAAAAGGATTTCCTCAATGGAGCCACCTTGGGCAGCACAAGAGCCCAGCCAGGGCTGCACCCAGGTGAACCAAAATGGTCCCAAAATGGAAAATTGGTCATGAGGTGTCTCACTTTTATGAGTTCTGCTCCATTTGCATACTGGAGTTAATTGTCTAATTCCAACTTTAGGTTATGAATCCCATCCTGCTTGTTTTTCCGTCTTCAGTCAATGATTGCAGCTCTCCATGGGATCCCCAGGATCAGGGATTGCAGCTCTCCATGGGATCAGGGCAGGATCAGGGATTGCAGCTCTCCATGGGATCAGGGCAGGATCAGGGATTGCAGCTCTCCATGGGATCAGGGCAGGATCAGGGATTGCAGCTCTCCATGGGATCAGGGCAGGATCAGGAATTGCAGCTCTCCATGGGATCCCCAGGATCAGGGATTGCAGCTCTCCATGGGATCCCCAGGGCAGGATCAGGGATTGCAGCTCTCCATGGGATCCCCAGGGCAGGATCAGGGATTGCAGCTCTCCATGGGATCAGGGCAGGATCAGGGATTGCAGCTCTCCATGGGATCAGGGCAGGATCAGGGATTGCAGCTCTCCATGGGATCAGGGCAGGATCAGGGATTGCAGCTCTCCATGGGATCCCCAGGGCAGGATCAGGGATTGCAGCTCTCCATGGGATCCCCAGGATCAGGGATTGCAGCTCTCCATGGGATCAGGGCAGGATCAGGGATTGCAGCTCTCCATGGGATCCCCAGGATCAGGGATTGCAGCTCTCCATGGGATCAGGGCAGGATCAGGGATTGCAGCTCTCCATGGGATCAGGGCAGGATCAGGGATTGCAGCTCTCCATGGGATCCCCAGGGCAGGATCAGGGATTGCAGCTCTCCATGGGATCCCCAGGATCAGGGATTGCAGCTCTCCATGGGATCCCCAGGGCAGGATCAGGGATTGCAGCTCTCCATGGGATCCCCAGGGCAGGATCAGGGATTGCAGCTCTCCATGGGATCCCCAGGGCAGGATCAGGAATTGCAGCTCTCCATGGGATCCCTGTTCCTTTTTATCCCAACTCTGGAGAACCAAACCCCATAAACCTCAGGCTGAACCCCTGAACCAGCCAGGATTTATCCTTGGAGAGGGATCTGAGCAAACCAGGAGCTGAGACAGCGCAGGGGTGCAGTCGATTTGCTGCTGTAAAATGAATTTTCCCTTTCTTCAGCTGGGAATTCCCACACCCCATGGAATTTCTGTGCCTCCCTTCAAAGGAACACAAAATTCTGCTTTTCTTGAGATTTGGCTCAGTATTATTTTAAATCACTGTGGGCTTTCCCAGTTTCCTGGGGAAAACCTGTTCCTTCTGGCTGCCTGATGCAGCATCTCCCCTGAACATATTTGGAGTGGGAAGAGCAGCTTTTTATTTACCTGCTCATGGCTTAAAAATGTCTCTTCCGTGCCTATTTTTCACTCCAGTGGGAGTGAAATATCCCATTTCAGTGGGATTTCAACGTCTCTGTGCTGAACAAACCCTGGGGATTCTCACCTCCTTTGTTCCTTGCTGTAAAATGGACACTTGTGGAGGAAATTGGATAGGGAGGGTGGGAGGTGGTTGGGAAAGCAGAGCTGGGTGTGATTAAATGCTCTTTGTGCAGGACAAGTCGTGGCTTAGGCTGCTGGAAATCCCTGTGTGGAAGGGAATCTCTGGCATGGAGGCCAAGCAAAGCCCTAAAATTCCCTGGAATTCTCCTCAAGCCCAGCTTTGGGGCAGTTTTGTTCAGTCTGCATCTGCAGGTTGAGGTGTGACTGCCAGCTCTGGCCAAGGGAGGGTGGAGGAGAGGAGAACAAAGCCCTGGGGTGGTGTGGGATGGGAGGGAGGGGGTGCTCCCAATTAATCCTTCAGCCGTGGATGTGCCAGACCCCCTTCCCCAGGTGATTCCTGGGTGTAATCCCAGCCATTCCAGGCTTTCCTGGGGCTCAGCCCCTCCAGGAGCTCCAGCGTGGGACAGAGGGGACACTGAGGTCCCTCTGGGTTAACCCCTTAGGCTCCCTAGGACAGGAAGCTACTAATGACACTTAGCTAATCAACAATTGTGCTTTTTTTAATAGTTTTGTTCAAGGCAGCTCCTTTTTCTTCAAGACTTTCTAATTCCCCAGTTGCTGTTTAATCCCTCTGATGGTTTCTTCTTTTTTTAAAGAAGCTTTGGAGCCAGTGCCCGTTACGTGTGGGTGATCTGGGCACGAGTGGGTGCACCCACGCTTGGCACCACGTTCTTCTCTTGGGCAGCTGCTGTTACCCACACCATTTGCCATTTGCCATTTACATCTATACCCTGTGCTGCCCTGGTAGTTACTGCCCTCAGTCAATAGCAGGGGGGATCATTCTGACAGCATTTTCAAGTATTTCTCTAGCCCGCAGGATCGTGGCTGCAGCAGTGAGATGTGAGGCTGCATCTCGCCCCTGAAGGCTGCAGAATTCTCTCTTCAAGGGGAACATGTATTAAGCTGTAGTGTTGGAGGGTGCTCACATCAATAAGGCATAATTAAGAAAGTCTCATCAGTCATCAGATGTGATTTTTAGGGTAACACAAAACTATTTTGCGAAGGGCATCCTGTGAATTTCTGATAGTTGTAGGGGCCAAATCAGATATATCTACTGCAGTTCAAGAGATCAGGAAGGGGAAAAGGCTTTTCAAGGGAAAGACAGGTTGGATATTAGGAAAAAGTTTTTTATAGAAAGGGTGATAAAGTTCTGGAATGGCTGCCCAGGGAGGTGGTGCAGTCCCCATCCCTGGATGTGTTTAACAAAGCCTGGATGTGGCACTGGGTGCCAGGGTTCAGTTGGGGTGCTGGGGCTGGGTTGGACTCGATGACCTTGAAGGTCTCTTCCAACCTGGTCATTCTGTGAATTCTGTGGGAGACATTCCCTCAAAGGCCAGAGATGTTGATGGCTCCAGTCAGCCTTCCTCTGGGAAACCCTTCATTCCAGAAGCCTGGATTGTGGCTGCCTTTCTCCTCAGAAAACAAGGGGCCCTTGGGATGACTCTGCATCTTCCCTTTCCCAGTGGGAACAGACTCCTCGTGCCCTCATTTGGCTGGGATGAGCCAAGTGATGGAGCTGGGATTGAGCCAAGTGATGGAGCTGGGATTGAGCCAAGTGATGGGGCTGGGATTGAGCCAAATTATGGGGCTGGGATGAGCCAAATTACAGAGCTAGGATGAGGCAAGTGATGGAGCTGGGATGAGCCAAATTATGGGGCTGGGGTGAGTGAAATTATGGGGCTAGGAAGAGCCAAATTATGGAGCTGGGATTGAGCCAAGTGATGGAGCTGGAATTGAGCCAAATTACAGAGCTGGGATGAGCCAAGTGATGGAGCTGGGAAGAGCCAAGTGATGGGGCTGGGATTGAGCCAAGTGATGGGGCTGGGATTGAGCCAAATTACAGAGCTGGGATTGAGCCAAGTGATGGAGCTGGGAAGAGCCAAGTGATGGGGCTGGGATTGAGCCAAATTACAGAGCTAGGATGAGGCAAGTGATGGAGCTGGGATGAGCCAAATTATGGGGCTGGGGTGAGCGAAATTATGGGGCTAGGATGAGCCAAGTGATGGAGCTGGGATTGAGCCAAGTGATGGGGCTGGGATGAGCCAAATTACAGAGCTGGGGTGAGGCAAGTGATGGGGCTGGGGTTCTGCTGAGAGGCAGAAGTTATTTTCCGAGGAAACTGAGAGAGGAGGAGGTTCCTGTGCCTCTGGGAGCCGGGCAGGGCTCGGGGCAGGAGGCTTGCAAGTACAGTAAAATGAGTTTACCATCAAAAGGCAACAAGTCTTGTGCCGTGGCCCCGGCTGCTGACCTTTCCCTCTGGAATTCTGCCCCCTGCCCCCGGGATCATTAATCCTGGCGCTGCCAGATGACAGTAATCCATCACAGCGCTGACAGCCCTGCCCGGCGCAGGATCCGCCGGGCTCTGCCCTTTCAGCCTTTCCTGTGGCAGCGCCGGGGGTTTCCAATAAAAACCTTCCTTTATCGCCTTCCCCGGGCAGGGCTGGGGGAGGAGGGGCACCGAATCCCTCTGGAAAACACCGGGAATTCACCGGGGCCGAACCCCGACCGGCTCTCTGCGGGATCTGCGGGGTGGCGTTGGGGCAGTGCTGGAGGAACACGTGGAAAATGGAATTATTGCAGCTCCTGGGAGCAGTTCTAAGGTTTCTCAGCTGCACAAAGGAATTTTATTTAGGGGTGGAAAGGCAGACTCGAGGTTTTATCTCAGTGGATTCATTTATATTCTCTGTGTAATAGAGTTTATAAATGCGTGTTTCTGTATAAAGCCCTGTTTAGCTGAGTTTATAAATGTGTGTTTCTGTCTAAATCTCGATTTAGCTGGGTTTACAAATGAAATTTCGAGGCACTTTGGTGCTGCTGAAAGCAAAGCTGAGGGAGGGAAGCTGTCCTGGGGGTGCTGAGGTGATGGAATTATTGCAGCTCCTGGGAGCAGTTCTGTCCCTGCTCTAAAGTTTCTCAGCTGCACAAAGGAATTTTATCATTTAACCAAACTCAAGGTTTTATCTCAGTGGATTAATTTATATTCTGTGTGTAAACACATTTAGCTGAGTTTATAAATGCATGTTTGTATATAAATCCCTGGTTAGGTGGGTTTATAAATGAAATTTCGAGGCACTTTGGTCCTGTTTAAAGCACAGCTGAGGGAGGGAAGGTGTCCTGGGCGTGCTGAGGTGGTTCAGGGAGGTCAGACCCTGTGGCTGTTCCTGCTCCAGCTGGGAGCAGCTCCCTGGAAGTGCTTCAGCCTTCATTCCCCAGGGATGCAGGTGATGTTTGTGCCTCTCCCAGGAGTATCTGGATTAATAATTTCTGTATTTTCCCAGCTGCTGAGCTGGGGAAGCCTGGAGGAAGGTAGAAGCGTGTTTGGGGAAAGGCAGGGTATTAAAAAGCAGATATTTGTTAATATTTTCTGAGTTGCTGAGAGCTTTATCCATGGCTCTTCCCTTTCTCTGTCCGTCCGGATGAGAGCTGCATGAAAGTCCCTGCTGGACAAGTGAATGCCATTCCCTAAATTGGATTGAGGAAACTGGGCTGGCTTTGGCTTCACTGTCCCCCAGCTGAGCAAAGGCTTTGCTGCTGTGGCTAATTAATAAAAGAAGAGGAATTTTGGGGTGTCCCGGGGGCTTTGGAAGGAAATATTTCCCTGTTTTCCCTGCGGGTGTGTCTCAGGTGATGAGTGACAGCTGGAGGTAACTTGATCATGCCCTGATTCCCATTGCTGTCACCCTGAGACAAAATGGATGCCAGGGAAGAAAAACAGAGGAAATTGAGGGTTTTTGGGAGGAAGGGATGGAGCCACAGAGAGTTTGGAGGGTTTGGAATTCCCTCTGTGCTCCCTGAGGGATCTGTGCCCCTGAAATGTGGGATCTTCTCTGTGGGCAGGGAAGGGGCAAGAGGCTGGGACTGATATAAACTGCTACAAAACCTGATCAAACCGCCCCTGAGCGCTTTGAATCTGTGGGGTTTTCAGCCCTTTAGAGCTGCAAAAATGGGCTGTTTGATCCAGCATCTCGTTAACCTGTGGGAATTGGCACCACGAGCTAATAGTGCCTAATGGGATTCCCAAAGAAAAGACAGGGAAAAAAATTCCCCTGACATCTGCAGGGCCCGGCTCCTTTCATGGCACGGAATAAACCCGTTTATAGGGCCATAAACGGGGGAGCAGGGGCTGCCAGCAGTGGACTGGGGATTCCACAATTGTCCCCTACCCCCCTCCCAGCCTTCCTGCCAGGCTGGGGCTGCCCATTGTGGGGACAGGATGGGCTGGGCGGCCCTTTGATCCAGGACAGAGTTTCCCAGGCCAAATAAAAGCTCTGCCACTTCAGCTTTTTATTATTCCTTCTTCCTCTCCATGCCTAAATCCCCTTCGTTTGGGCGTTGGCACTTTCAGGAGCTGCCAAAGGGGCGCCGACAGGTTAAAAATCAGATTTTCTTCCACATTAACCCAAAATACACAGAAGGATGGAGCAGGACCTGGTTTTGGGATGCAGGGAATTGTTTGGGAGCACATCAGGGAATTGTTTGGGAGCACATTCAGGGAAAACGAGTGGGAGGCTGGAAGCTCTGTGGAAGGAGCAGCCTTTATTTACCTCTCCAGGTTGTTCCAAGTGCTGAACATGTGAGGGAGGATGGAATTCTGTGGGGGAGAGATGTTCTCCAGCGCTGATTCCCTTGGTTCTGCTGTTCCCAGGCAAACAGCACATGCTGGGGGATGAGGGAGCGTGTTTATCCAAGGATTTTAACCCTGAGCTCATAAAACTCACTCAATAGTCCCAACTTCCCCTCTTTCTATTCCAGGAGCTGCAGGTTTTTATTGCTCTGCTAATTCCCTTTGCCCACAGGAAAGGGTTTTCCATGGAAAGGCCTCGAGCCAAGCTACAAATTCCCTGAATTTCCTGTTAGGACGGAGAGAGCTGGATCCCCCCCAAGCTGCCCTCACCCTGTCCGTGCTCCTTTTTTTCCAGGAACTCCCATCAACAGGATCCCCATCATGGCCAAGCAGATCCTGGACCTCTACATGCTCTACAAGCTGGTGACGGAGAAGGGCGGGCTGGTGGAGATCATCAACAAGAAGATCTGGAGGGAGATCACCAAAGGCCTTAACCTGCCCACCTCCATCACCAGCGCCGCCTTCACCCTGCGCACCCAGTGAGCTCCAGTCCCCTTCTGGCATATTTATCTCTTACTGGGCATTTGCTCTTGGATATTTGCTGTTACTGGGTATTTAGCTGTTGTTGGGTGGTTATTATCATATTAGGTGTTTGTGTTGGTAGATGCTTATCTGTTATTAAATACCTGTTGTTAGTCATTGTTGTTGGGAAATTATTAGTAGTAAGTATTATATAATGCTTTTTCTCTTCAAGCTTGGTCTTATAAGCTCGCAGAGATAAGCATTATACCCTCGATAGCTCAGCGACTTCAGGTGGCACAAAAGAAGCAGGATGGCTCTTGTGACAGTGCTGGAAGCAAAAAAATTCAATAAAGGCAAAATAAAAAAGCTCTTTACAGAGAAAAACCGAGCCAGGGCAAGAGGTTCTTGCTCCTGCTAAAACGCTTCACAAAAGCCATTTGCTTCTTTTGTTCTCTTCTTTTTCTAGGGAATTGCTCAGGCGGGACTTTTTGGCTCTTGTCTAATTAGCTGTCCTTAAGTTTGAGGTGAAGTCCCCAAGGTCCTATGAGGTATCTTTTAACCAAATTGAGGAGAGAAACTTCTGGGCTTTTCTTCCTTTTTGAGGAGACAAAGGGTGACTTGTTTACTCCGTCAACAGGGGGCTCTATTAGTAAAATATATAATATGCAGAGTTAGACTATAGAAAATACAATATAATTAATATAAAATTATTATATTATATTATATTATATTATATTATATTATATTATATTATATTATATTATATTATATTATATTGATGATATAAGATAATATAAGATAATATAAAGTAATATAAGAATTAGTAGTATTATTAGTAAATATTTAGAATAGACACTCGACAAGGTAAAGCCCCTAAAGGGGGGAAATGATGCCTCAGCTTTAGGAGCTCCTGAAGGGAATTTTCACCCTCACCTCCCTCCAGCCTTGCCTTTTTACCTCCTTTTTTCAGTTGTGAGGGAATTCTGGATGGTTCTTTGAGGATATTTTCAGTTGTGAGGGAATTCTGGGTGATTTGTAGATAATAATTCAATTGTGAGGGAATTCTGGATCATTTATAGACAATAATTAAATTGTGAGGGAATTCTGGATGATTTATAGACAATAATTAAATTGTGAGGGAATTCTGGATGATTTATAGAAAATATTTCAGTTGTGAGGGAATTCTGTGTGATTTATAGAGGATATTTGAGTTGTGAGGCAGTTCTGTGTGATTTATAGATGATATTTCAGTTCTGAGGGAATTCTGGATAGTTTATAAATAATATTTCTGTTTTGAGGGAATTCTTGCTAATTCTTAGTTGGTATTTCAGTTTTGAGGGAATTCTGGGTGATTTGTAGGTAATATTTCAGTTGTGAGAGAATTCTGGATAGTTTATAGATAAGATGTCAATTGTGAGGGAAATCTGGGTGACTTACGGATGATATTTCAATTGTGAAGGAATTCTGGATGATTTAGTGAGCATATTTCAGTTGTGAGGGAATTCTGAATGGTTTATAGATTATATTTAAATTCCGAGGGAATTCTGTGCGATTTATAAAGGATATTTCAGTTGTGAGGGAATTCTGGGTGATTTATGGATAATAGCTCAGTTGTGAGGGAATTCTGGATGATTTTAGATAATAATTCAATTGTGAGGGAATTGTGGGTGATTTTTTGAGGATATTTCCGTTGTGAGGGGATTCTTGATGATCCTTTGAGGATATTCCACTTGAGTGTGCAATTTATAGCTGATATTTTAATTGTGAGGGAATTGTGGATGATTCTTTGAGGATATTTCAGTTCTGAGGGAATTCTGGGTGATCCTTTGAGGATATTTCAGTTGGGAGGAAATTTTGGTTGATTTATAGACAATATTTCAATTTTCAGGGAATTCTGTGCGATTTTTATAGACTATAGTTAAATTGTGAGAGAATTCTGGGTGATTTATAAATAATGATTCAGTTGTGAAGGAATTCTGGATGATTTATAATCAGTATTTCATTTGTGAGGGAATTCTGAATGATTATTTGAGAATATTTCAGTTGTGACAGATTTCTGGGTGATCTTTGAGGATATTTCAGTTGGGAGGGAATTTTGGATGATTCTTTGAGGATATTTCAGTTGAGAGGGAATTTTGATTGATTTATAGACAATATTTCACTTTTCAGGGAATTCTGTGTGATTTATAGACTATAGTTGAATTGTGAGGGAATTCTGGGTGATTTATAAATAATGATTCATTTGTGAAGGAATTCTGGATGATTTATAGTCAGTATTTAATTTGTGAGTGAATTCTGAATTATTTATAGAGGTTCTTTAATTTGTGAGGGAATACTGGGTGATTTATTGATGATATTTCAGTTGTGAGGGAATTCTGGATGATTTATAGAAGATATTTCAGTTGGGAGGGAATCTTGGTTGATTTATAGACAATGTTACAATTCTGAGGGAATCCTTTGCAAGTTGTAGACTGTGGTTAAATTGTGAGAGAATTCTGGGTGATTTATAAATAATGATTCATTTGTGAAGGAATTCTGGATGTTTTATAATCAGTATTTCATTTGTGAGGGAATTCTGAATGATTTATAGAGGACATTTCATTTGTGAGGGAATCTTGGGTGATTTATAGAGGATATTTCAGTTGTGAGGGAATTCTGGGTGATTTGTAGGTAATATTTCAGTTGTGAGGGAATTCTGGGTGATCCTTTGAGGATATTTCAGTTGGGAGGGAATTTTGGTTGATTTATAGACAATATTTCAATTTTCAGGGAATTCTGTGCAATTTATAGACTGTAGTTAAATTGTGAGGGAATTCTGGGTGATTTATAAATAATGATTCAGTTGTGAGGGAATTCTGGATGATTTATAGACAATATTTCAGTAGTGATGGAATTCTGAATGATTTATAGATGGTATTTCAGTTTTGAGGGAATTTTGGATGATTTATTGTCAGTATTCCAGTTGTGAGGGAATTCTGGATGATCCTTTGAGGATATTCCAGTTGTGAGGGAATTCTGGATGATCCTTTGAGGATATTCCAGATGTGAGGGAATTCTGGATGATCCTTTGAGGATATTCCAGTTGTGAGGGAATTCTGGATGATCCTTTGAGGATATTCCACTTGTGAGGGAATTCTGGATGATCCTTTGAGGATATTCCACTTGTGAGGGAATTCTGGATGATCCTTTGAGGATATTCCAGATGTGAGGGAATTCTGGTTGATTTGTAGACAATATTTTGATTGTGAGGCAATTCTGGATGATTTATAGGTGAAATTCCGGTTGTGAGGTAATTCCCACCCTTGTGAGATCAGGAATATCTAATGGCACATTTCCCTCCAAACACTGAGCGAATCCAGGCCGAGCTGTGCCTCCGAAGACGTCGGGACGCGTCTCCCTGTCCCCGTGCTGCCTGCGTGACCCCTCTCCGTGTCCCTCTCCCCAGGTACATGAAGTACCTCTACGCCTACGAGTGCGAGAAGAAGTCTCTGAGCTCCCCGGCCGAGCTCCAGGCCGCCATCGACGGCAACCGGCGCGAGGGCCGGCGGCCCAGCTACAGCTCCTCCCTGTTCAGCTACTCGCCCTCCACGCCGGGGCCTCCTTCCCTGCTGTCCCCCCCCAAAATCCGCTTCCCCATCATCGGCGTGGCGCCGGGCGGCGCCGCCGGCAACCCCCGCGTGTCGCCGGCCCTCAGGAAAGGTCAGCGCGGCGGCGGCGGTGGGGATGCGGGAGCTGGCGGTGGCGGTGGTGTTGGCAATGTCCCCTGGCTGAGCGACCCCTCCTCGCCCAGGTGACGGCGTGCCCCTGGCCGTGTCCATGCCGAGCCGCGTGGCCGTGCCGGTGACGCTGGGTGGCCAGCAGGCCGCCGCGGCGGCCAGGACGGCCACGCTGGAGCAGCTGAGGGAGCGGCTGGAGGCGGGAGAGCCCCCGGAGAAGAAGGTGCCGCGGATGACGGAGGAGGAGCAGCGGCTGGTGCAGCAGGCCCTGCAGCGCAACCTGTTCAGCATGGCCCGGCAGATCCCCATGAAGATCAAAATCAACGGGAAAGGTGAGGCACAGCGGGCTAAACTCCTCGGGAAGCAGCAGAGGGGGAAAGCTGCCAGCCGGGAATGTCACACACACACACACGGCTGGGTCACCTCTGGGGGGCCCTGGGCAGAGGGCATGGCACGGAGGAACTCGGGTGCAAGGTTTTGTTGGGTTTTCCTGCTGGGTTTATTCTCCAGCTCGTCCAAATCCAGCCCAGATTCAGGAGAAAAGGAGACTCAGGGGTGACCTTATCACTCTGTACAGCTCCCTGAAAGGTGGCTGTGCTCAGGTGAGGTTGGGCTCTTTCTCCAAGAACTGACAGAACCAGAGGATACAGCCTCAACTGCCCCAAGGGAAATACAGGCTGGATATTAGGAAAAAGTTATTTACAGAAAGAGTGATAAAGTTCTGGAGGTGGTGCAGTCCCCATCCCTGGAGGTGTTTAACAAAGCCTGGATGTGGCACTGGGTGCCAGGGTTCAGTTGGGGTGTTGGGGCTGGGTTGTACTCTGTGATCTGGAAGGTCTCTTCCATCCTGGTCATTCTGTGAAATTCTGTGAATTCTGTGACCTTTGTCACGTTCCCAAAGCTCCGAGCTTGTCAAGTTTGGCACAACTTGGAAGCAAGGGAAGAGCTGTTCTTGCTCCTTTGAGGTGCTTGGCCACAAATATGGGTGGGAAAGGTCAAAGCAGCTTCCTCTGAAGCAGCAATTCTTTTTTTTTTAGAACTTATTTCTTTTTTAGATTGTATTGCTTTTAAAAAATGTTCTTGTTTCTGGGCTTCTTCCCCAGCCTGTATTTAAACAATTCATCCTGAATCGTAGCAATGATTTCTGTGATGTCAGTGCTCCCAGTTCCTGGCAGCTCTGCATCCAACCAAATTCCACATCAAACCACAAGAGCCAGTGATAGGGAATACAAATTTTATCCAGGAGTGTTCGTTCCCTCTCACCTCGCTTCTGCTTTCCCCCTGAACTTCCTAAATCCACGCGCTGGGAACCGTCGCAGTCCCTACAAACAGGAACATCCTGAGGATTCAGGGATGGGGTTCCCGCCTTGGTACGGGCTGTCTTGTCTTCCATGCCCTCCTTTTCCCCACTGCACCGTAAAAACCAGGTGGAGCTTTGGGAGCTGCTCTGAGGGGTGGTTTTGATAAGCTCAGCGTGGCTTGGTAACAACATTTAGGTTCAATGTGGAGTTTTTAGGGAGGAGCAATCCCAAAATCCAGGCTCACCCTCGCGGAGCTTTGGGAGCCTGCTGGAAGAGTTCCATACACACAGCTGCCCATCCCTGCCCAGGCTGGGGAAAATCCTGGTTTTCCTGGAGTGTCCCTGGCTTTTCCCTCCCTCCAGTGGCCGCTGGAGCTGCTGCAGTCGGAGCACAGCGAGCCACAACAAAACCCAGCTGGGAGTTAAATCCTTTGTGCTCCCAGCCCTTCCTTGGGACAGGAATGGGAATTTTGGAAACATTTCCCAATGCCAGCGGGCTCCCAGCCTCACCAAGGCCTTTCAGCACCTCTGTAGCCTTGTCCTGGAATGGTTTGCGTTGGAAGGGACCTCAAAGCCACGGGCAGGGACTTCCATGTCCCAGGGTGCTCCGAGCCCCGTCCCGCCTGGCCTCGGGCACTCCCAGGAATGTGGGCATTCTGTGGGGACTTCCCGCCTGCGGAGGGGACAAAGGGGCTGTGCTCAGCTCGGGGCAGTGCCGGGAGTGGGATCATTGCCCTCTAACTCTGCCTCCCTCCCTTCCTGGGACAAGACAAGGCCGACTCCGCGGCGGCGGCGCTGAACCTGTCCCCCAACGGCATCGGCAGCATCAACATGTCCGTGGAGATCAACGGCACCACCTACGCTGGTGAGAGCCCTGCTGGAACGGGACAGCCCAGGGACAGCCCTCCTGGGGGGAGGGACAGCCCTCCTGGGCATGGGACAGCCTTCCTGGGAATGGGGACAGCCCTTCTGAGCACGGGGACAGCCCTCCTGGGCACGGGGACAGCCCTCCTGAGCATGGGACAGCCCTCCTTGGCGTGGGGACAGCCCTCCTGGGCATGGGGGAGCCCTCCTGGGAATGGGGACAGCCCTCCTGGGCATGGGGGAGCCCTCCTGGGCATGGGGGAGCCCTCCTGGGAATGGGGACAGCCCTCCTGGGAATGGGGACAGCCCTCCTGGGAATGGGGACAGCCCTCCTGGGCATGGGGGAGCCCTCCTGGGAATGGGGACAGCCCTCCTGGGCATGGGGGAGCCCTCCTGGGAATGGGGACAGCCCTTCTGAGCACGGGGACAGCCTTCCTGGGCATGGGGACAGCCTTCTTGGGCACAGGGACAGCCCTCCTGGGCGTGGGGACAGTCCTCCTGGGCACGGGGACAGCCCTCCTGAGCACGGGGACAGTCCTCCTGGGGGGAGGGACAGCCCTCTTGAGCATGGGACAGCCTTCTTGGGCACGAGGACAGCCCTCCTGGGAATGGGGACAGCCCTCCTGGGCATGGGGACAGCCCTCCTGGGCGTGGGGACAGCCCTCCTTGGCGTGGGGACAGCCCTCCTGGGCACGGGGGAGCCCTCCTGGGCATGGGGATAGCCCTCCTGGGAATGGGGACAGCCCTCCTGGGAATGGGGACAGCCCTCCTTGGCATGGGGACAGCCCTCCTGGGAATGGGGACAGCCCTCCTGGGAATGGGGAGAGCCCTCCTGGGAATGGGGACAGCCCTCCTGGAAATGGGGACAGCCCTCCTGGGCACGGGACAGCCCTCCTTGGCATGGGGACAGCCCTCCTGGGCACGGGACAGCCCTCCTGGGGGGAGGGACAGCCCTCCCGGGCATGGGCGATCCCTCCTTGGGGTGGGATGGGGGTGGTCCCTGCCAAAAGGCAGCGGGAGGCAATTCTTGTTCACTGGGCTGGGCAAGAGGAGTGCCTTTCCCTCGGTGATAGTGCTTAAAAATCTGAGGGAAGGGTTTTGAAATCCCCGTGGAAGCATTAATAGGAAGGAGAATTGTCCCTGTTCTGCTGAGGAGGGGCTTTGCTCGGCTCTCCCAGCAGGAATTGTCCCCTGGAGCAGTTCCTTTCTGCAGGCCACGCCTGCACATCCTTGGGCAAATCCCACGTGGGAAGCCTGGCACTGCCTGACCCTAACCCCCGCAGGCAGAACCCATTTGGGATCTGTTTCCTGTAGGGACAGGCTCCAGCTCCAGACACCCCTTCCCTGCTGAGCACAGGAGCCAGACCAGCCATCCCGAGCTGGGCTGGGCTCCTGGGGCTGGGAAAGCCTCCCCTGTGCCCAGCCTCACCCTCGGTGTGCCCACAGGGGTGCTGTTTGCCCAGAAGCCCGTGGTGCAGCTCCTGGCCGGCTCGGGCCCGCAGAGCTCGTGCAGCAGCAGCAGCAGCAGCAGCAGCAGCTCCCACTGCTCCCCCAGCCCTACCTCATCGCGGGGCACGCCCGGCGCAGAGCCCTCCACCAGCTGGTCCCTGTGACGGCCGCTGCCCCGGGAGTGCACACATACCTCACCTCAAGGAACCTGCTCTCGTGGCTGCAGCACCTGGAGGATGATGATGATGATGACGATGGTGGTGGTGGTGGTGGTGGTGATGGTGGTGAAACCTTTCCATGCCAGCGAGTTTTCCTTCATCGTCTCTTTGTCCGGCCTTTTTTTGGCTTTGTTCCACCCCTTTCCTTCCTCCCTTTTCCTCTTTGTTTCCTCCTCCTCCTCCTCCCAGGGTGTGTGGTGTTCCCACGGAGGGGGGGCACACCTGGCGTTTCTCAATCAGGGATGGCTCTGGGGCCACAGCTCCTGGGATGTCACCAGGGCAGGGACAGGACTGGGGCTGGGAACCCTGGTTCTGCTGGAGCCCTGGTTCTGCTGGAGCCCTGGTTCTGCTGGAACCCTGGTTCTGCTGGAGCCCTGGTTCTGCTGGAGCCCTGGTTCTGCTGGAGCCCTGGTTCTGCTGGAACCCTGGTTCTGCTGGGAACCCTGGTTCTGCTAGAGCCCTGGTTCTGCTGGAGCCCTGGTTCTGCTGGAACCCTGGTTCTGCTGGAACCCTGGTTCTGCTGGGACCCTGGTTCTGCTGGAGCCCTGGTTCTGCTGGGAACCCTGGTTCTGCTGGAGCCCTGGTTCTGCTGGGAACCCTGGTTCTGCTGGAGCCCTGGTTCTCCTGGAGTCCTGGTCCTGCTGGAGCCCTGGTTCTGCTGGAGCCCTGGTTCTGCTGGAGCCCTGGTTCTGCTAGGAACCCTAGCTCTCCTGGAGCCCTGGTTCTGCTGGGACCCTGGTTCTCCTGGAGCCCTACTTCTGCTAGGAGCCCTGGTTCTGCTGGAGCCCTGGTTCTGCTGGGACCCTGGTTCTGCTGGGAGCCCTGGTTCTGCTGGAGCCCTGGTTCTGCTGGAGCCCTGTTTCTGCTGGGAACCAGGGGCCACCAGGGCTCTTCCCACTCACAACTCCATGTTTTGACAATCCTGAGAGCCGGGGGTGCCTGGCCCTGTCCTCCCGTGGCAATCTGCTCATGTCCCTTCCTGCTGTGTCCCCGTGTCCTCAGGGGAGGCTCCTGAGCCTCCCTCCTGCTCCTCTCCACGGTTCTGGCACCATCAGCTGCTTGATTCTGGCTGGTGCCACCTCCCCCCTCGAGTCCTGAATGTCCCCGAGTGTCCCTGAGGAGTGGCACGGACAGCCTGGGCGTGCTGGGGCTCGGTGTCCCCGCTCTGTCCCCGAAGCAGGGGCACTCGGGTTGGAGCAGGCTCCCTGGAGCAGCTCTGGAAGCTCTGCAGGGCTGTGTGCTGAGCACAGGGGGTGCAGGGGGAACCCAGCTGGGCCCTGTGCAGGTGGGCTGGTTCATGTGGGGGTCTGGGGCTCTGAGCTGCACCCGAGCAGGGCAGACCTGCTGCTCCCAGCGAGGAGGAATCCAGCCCTTCCTGGCCCTGGCACCCCCGGCTGGGAGCAGGGCTGGAGTTCCCTGCGAATCAGCTGCTCAGGTGGCCTGGTGCTGTCCCCCTGTCCCCGTCCCCTGCCCTGGTGACATCCCTGCCATCCCTCGTGCCCCGGTGACGTCCTTCCCGTGCTGCAGGCCCGAGTCAGGTTTTTTGAGCAGATGAAATACCTCAGATATGTACTTGTTGGGTTGTTTTGTTTGTGTTGGGTTGGTTTTTTTTTAACCTCTTCAGGAAGTATTGGCGTATCCTATCGCTTGGGGGTTTTCATAGGTGGGTTTGCTGACTTTGTGTTTGCTTTTATTTCTGTTGGCTTTTAAATGGATCACCAAAGACAGGGAGTTCAGACAAGGCTGAGCAGAGGAGCAGTGGCTTCCCCACCCTCCGGGAGCCCAGCTCCAGCATCATCCCAGGACACGTGCACGGCAGGACAGCGGGAAAACGGGGCAGGGCTGACCTGGCCCTCGGATCTGTGCGCTCTCCCAGCTCCGGGCTCTGTCCTCCCGCTGCTTCCTGTACTGTGGCAGGGCTGTCCTCGGCCCACAGCGCCCAGGACTCTCTGGGATCAGGAGCTGCACGTGTCCTGGGAGGGATGCTGCTCCCGGCTGTCCCCTGTGCTCTCGGAGGGAGCGCTGCCCTCCCTGTGGGCAGGGAAGCCGGGCTGACCCGCGGGCTCCGTGGCATTTCATCCTCACACACTCCCAGAGGGTTTTCCAGCCTCTGGGACTCAATCAGATTAATTTTTCCCCTTTTTTTTCTGGGTTTTCTTTTGGTTGTTTTATTTTATTCTTGGGTGGGGTTGGGGCTATTTCCTCTGAGTGGGACTGGGGCACTTTCTGCTTTTCCCTCTGCTCTGCTCCTTGGCCCCGGGGAGCAGAGGCTGCTCCGGGGTGGGGCTGCTTTGTCTCACTTGCTAACGTTGTGTTTTCTTGCACAGAAAGGCACTCGAATCACTGAACTGCTTGGACACTACTAGAGTATTAATGTTTATAAGCTTTACTCAACCTAGACTGGAACTAGCCAGGGACTAACAGATTGTTTTGTATCCAATTCAGGGAAAGAATCAGGTCGGGAAGCGTTAACAGATACCTCAGTTAAATAAGCTGCAACAATAAACCGGTCCTTTTCCCAGCCCGGGGTGACAAGGACCATCGAGACTGTGAAGAGTTAACCCTTTCCCTCAGCCTGGCTTTGGCCCTGGCAGCCTGAGCTGCGGGTCTCCTGCTGAGCTGCCAGGCTTTGGGTGGGGGGTGCTGGAAACCAGCAGCAGAGCGGGGGAGGCCGAGCGGGGGCCGCCCCAGCCCCGTGTAGTACTCAGGGTTTGATGCTGCCAGCAGGACGTTCCCGAGGGCAGTGCTCCATCCTCCCCCAGCTCCACACACCAGCCAAAAACCCCCGGCCAGCCCCCAGCTTGCTCCCCCGGCGCTTCCAGGGGGGGGAAAAGCGAGCCGAGCCTGCTCCCGGGGCTGCGGGGAAGGCACGGAGGGTGGCATGAGGGGAGGCTGCGTGTGCCTGCTCGTTCCCAGGGGACTGCGATCAGATGTTCTCTCCAAACAGCTGCAGCAGCCTTGCTAACTAGTTTTCTTACCTATTTAAAAGAGAGAAAAAAATAATAAAATAAGTAAATAAAAACAAATGTGATAGCCTAGGCGGTGGATAAATACCTCAACGTCTCCTTCCAACAAGTGTCTGTATATGTTGTTGTTGGGTTTTTTCTATCTTACAGGTTATCTGAATGTTTATATTCCAATAAACTTCTACCTCTTCACACCGTGACCCCCACGCCTGCTTTGTGCCCCCGGCTGGCTCCCTGAGGGCAGAGAATTCCCAGATATTCCCAGAGGTTGGGCTGGTGTTCTTGCAGGGGCCCTGAGGGCAGAGAATTCCCAGATATTCCCAGAGGTTGGGCTGTGTTCTTGCAGGGGCCCTGAGGGCAGAGAATTCCCAGATATTCCCAGAGGCTGGGCTGTGTCCTTGCAGGGGCCCTGAGCTCCCAGCTTGGAGCTGGCCCGATGGAACGATGGCACTTCCAGGATTCTGACGGAAGCCGCAGGGTCTCTCCCGTCCCAGGTGTCCCCGGAGCCATCCCCGCCCCTGTCCCTTACCCATTTCCCAGATCCCTTCTCTGTCACCAGCTGCTCCCCACACAAAGCGCCTCGAACGCCTCCCCACTGTTTTCCCAGTCATTGAACCAGCTGGGCAGCGGCAGGGAGCCCGTGCCAGTCCCTCCCGTGCCAGCCTTGCCCGTGCCCCGTGCCCGCATTTGCCTTGGCTGGGTGCCGGGGTGGGCATGGAGCCCTCGACCTTCCTCATCCTCACCCCGTGGAACCAGAACCGCTGCCCTTCCCCGATGGCCCGGCCGCAGGTGAGCTCCCCGGGCTCCGCTCCCAGCCTATCCCAGCCTCGGCCCCCACCTCCCCTCCCGTCCTGCCCAGCCCTCCCCTCCGGCTCTTCCAGCCCCGGCTTTTCCCCTTGGCAGCGCGGCTGCGGCGCCTCGAGCAGTCCCCCGGATGCCCGCAGCAGGTAAGGCGGGCTCCCTGCGGGGTTTGTTCAGGGATCTCCCCCGGCCACGGGATGCTCAGCTCAGCTGAGCCGGGCTCAGCTCAGCAGCGGCCCCGTGGTGCTCACCCGAAGCCCCGCAGCCCCTGCCCGGTGGAGCTGGGCCCCGCCTCGCAAAGGTGCGGTGCACATGGGCAGCCCTGCAGCTCCCCGTGTGCGTGTCCGTGCGTCCGGGCCGGACCCGCTGTCCCGGGGCTGGACGGCCGCGGGCATCGGCAGGCGCTGTTTGGGCTGGAACACAATCCCTGGAGGGAAATTCCAGCCAACCCCCTCCCCTCCATCCCTCCCTGAATGCCGCCATTCAGCTGATCCCAGGCACCACCCGGCTCCCGAACAAACAACAAAGGGCTGCGGAGCGCCCAGCGCGGATTAAGGCACCTGGGCAGGGCGGTTCGGCCCCGCGGGGTGAGACAATGCCCGCTTTTCTCCTCCCGACATCCCCATCCCTTCATGGACCCGGCTCAGGCTCTGGCACAGCTTCGTCCCGGCCCTGCTCTCCTTAATCCCCCGCTCCAGTGCTGGAAGCGAAGCCAGCTCTGGGCACAGGGAGGTTTTCTGCCAGCAGAGTCGCACAGATGCCACCTCTGAAACTCAGGAACTAAGTTCCAAAGGAGCTTCAGCTCTCGTGTCCAGGAGTTGTTTCCCTGCTCCCTAAATGCCCAGTGTGCAGGGATGCCTTCTTTCCAAGGAACCCAAAACCCCGCGGGCACCCCTGGGACAAAATCCAGCTCGTCACCGCTCAGGGAGGAGGTTCCCCCCTTTGGGACCGGGCTCGGCTTGTCTCAGCCCTCAGGGGCCGCTGCCGCTTTGAATCCAGCCCGGGCACCCCAAATCCCCCCTGGCAGGTGCCCCCACTCCCCGGCACACCCTGCGAGCCCCCACCAAGGCCCGGCTGATCGCGCCCGAGCCGCGTCAGCCTGGCAGCGGCGCTGATAACTGCCCGCTTTCCAGGGCCCTTATCACGGCCGGGGTGAGGCCGGCTTTGTTTCGGCCCCGAACCCGTGTCAGGCTGCCCGAGCGCGGCTCCTGTCCCACCTGCTGCCCTTGGCACGTTCCAGCTCAATCCCGGCTTACAAAGAGCGGGGAGGGAGCCCGGGGAGGGGGCACCGGCTGGTCCCAGCTGCCCCAGAGCCTGGGAGAGCCGCGCTGGCACGGCCCCGCTGGGATCCGCCCGCTAACGGTGCCCGTCTCTCTCTCTCCAGAGCGCCTGCAGGTCTCCCTCGGCGCGGGGCTGTCCCTCCTCTGCCTCGGCGTCCTCCTGGGCTGTGCCATGTGCTGGTGGCACCGCCGGCGCCCGGGCCGCCCCCTGGGCCGGCAGCGAGTGGAGCTGGGGGCGGCTCTGCCCGCGGCCACGGTGCCGGTGCCCATCCAGCAGCACGGCGAGGAGCTGACGGGAGAGGCGCCGGGTGCTCGGGCGAAGGAGATTTCCCCGGCATCGCCGGCGCCCCGCGGGGGCTCGCCCCACGGCAGAGCGTCCCTGCCCGCCCTCCCCTTCCTCCCGCAGCTGGCGGGGCTGTGGCAGCGCCGCTGCACCATCGCCGGCACCAAACTCCTCCTCAACGAGCGGAGCCCGCTGGTCCCCGCCGCCCCGGGCTCCCCACCGCGCTGCGGGCGGCGTCCCCGGCTCCACTGCGACCTCTGCTACTCCCTGCCCGAGGCCACCCTCACTGTCACCATCCTCGGCGTGTCGCACCTGCCCCAGGGCCGCCAGGGCTCCCGCGTCAAGGTGTCCCTGGTGCCGCTGTCCCGCCGCGCGTCCGTGCGCCGCAGGAGCCTCCGCCCCGGCCGCCGCGGGCCGCGCCGGTGCCGGTTCGGCCCGTGCGGCCCGGAGGAGCTGGGCAGCTGCACCCTGCGCTTTGCTGTCTACGCCAGCTCACGGAGCCTCCAGGATTCCTTCGTGGGCGAGGTCCTGTTCCCCTGCGCCGAGGCCTCCTGGGACCCCCGCGCCCCCTCCAGCTACTCCTGGGAGCTGGCGAGCACCAAAACCAAGCTCAGCAAGGTCAGCACGGCAGCGGCTTCAGTGCTTGGGCTCTTTTGCTTGATCTCAGAGCCCTGGAACTCCACAGGCGGAGGCAGAGCCTCCTCCAAGCAGCACCAGGAGCCCCGTGGTGTGTCCGTGGCAGCGCCTCCCTCATCCGTGATCCTCAGGGGGTGCTGGGGTGGAAGGGGCAAACAGAGCTGGCAGCATCCCTGCAGCGCTGGTGGGCACCAAAGCCACCTGGCTGCCTCATTCCTGCCCATCCCGGACCTTGCTGGGAGAGGAGCATCGCCGGGCTGGAAGGGATGGAGCTGGGAGGGCTGGGTGAGGTCAGAGCTGGAAGGGCTGGACAAAGTCAGAAGTGGAAGGGCTGGATGAGGTTGGAGGTGGAAGGACATGATGAGGTTGGGGGTTGAAGGGGTGGGTGAGGTCAGAGCTGGAAGGATACGATGAGGTCAGAGCTGGAAGGACACGATGAGGTCAGAGCTGGAAGGGCTGGATGAGGTCGGAGCTGGAAGGACATGATGAGGTTGGAGGTTGAAGGTATGGATGAGGTCGGAGCTGGAAGGACACAATGAGGTCAGAGCTGGAAGGACATGATAAGGTCAGAGCTGGAAGGGCTGGCTGAGGTCGGAGCTGGAAGGACACAATGAGGTCAGAGCTGGAAGGACACGATGAGGTCAGAGCTGGAAGGACTGGATGAGGTCGGAGCTGGAAGGACAGAATGAGGTCAGAGGAGGTTTCACAGTGTCCCCTGCTCTCTCCTCCCGTTCCAGCACCGCAGTGCTCCCAGCCTGAGCTGCAGCGTGCTCTCCTCGCCCTCTCGGCCCCTGGGCCAGCTCCTGCTGCTGCTGCAGCACCAGGCTCCGGCCGGGCGCATCAAGGTGCTGCTGCGCAGGGCAGAGGCCCTGGGACGGCTCTCCTTCATGCCAGGCACCCCAGGTAGGGCACGGGGACAGGGACGTGCCCAGGTGGGCACCGGGAAAGGCTTCCCCTCCTTTTACTTGGCAGATTCTCTTATTCCCTCTCGAACTTCTCTCTTCCAAGCACAGGGGAGGGTTGGAACGAGATGATCTTTGGGGCTCCTTCCAACCCAAACCACTCTGTGATTCTATCACTGGATGAAATGAGCACTGGGAGCGTAATACAGATCTAGGTATCTCCAATACGGCCCCAAAGTGCTTGAAATATATTTATTTATGGTCCAAAATTAGTATGTGGCTTTCTGTCCTGCTGGCCGTTGTCACCTCTGGTTGTCCCTGCTCTCTGGGATGTGAGCTGAGCACTTTGGAGGTCCCTGCTCTCCAGAAGGGAGGGGCAGGTGAAACCTCAGGAGCTCTGTGCTCTCCCCACAGCTCCAGAGAGCCCCGCAGGGGTCCTGCAGCCCCCCAGGCACCACCTGGGAGCTGCCAGCCTCCCTCGCCGGTGTGTCCCCCTCTCTCCAGGGCTCTGTCCCCATTTCCAGGCCACTACGTCATCGTCCACCTCCACCACGACGGCCACATCATCGACACCAAGGAGACCAAGTCTGTCAGCGGCTACAACCCCGTGTGGAACACGCCCTTCCTCTTCACCATCCCCGCCGGGGACATCCAGCAGCAGGAGCTGGCCTTGGAGTTCCTGGTCATGCAGGTGAGGTGACCACGGCTCAGGAGGTGACCTGGCTCAGGAGGTGACCTGAGCTCACCCGTGCGCTGCACCCGGCGGGCTCAGCCCCGGCAGGAGCCGATTCCCACCGCCCTCGGGAGGTTTCTGGGGTGGGACGGCTCCTCTCGGGAGAAGGGAAGGCCACCAGCCGTGTCCCTGTGCTGCCCCAGGCTCGGCTCCGCGGCCGCGGCTCGGTGCTGGGCCGTGTCCAGGTGGGGCCAGGCGCCCCTGGGGCCGGGGTGCCACACTGGAGGGACATGTGCAGCCGGGCACCGCTGGAGTCGGAGCGCTGGCACCGCATCCAGCCCGCACCGTGATCCTGGCCCAGGACTCCGAGGGAGCCAAGGGGGTCTCCGAGCTGTGCAGAGGGGAGGCGGCACCCACACACCACGGGGATGGAGGGGGTGGCCTCCATCTCCAGGGCCGGAGATCACTGCAGGTCGGCACAAGCCCATCCCAAAGGGCTCCGGAGGGGACTGAGCCCATCTGAGGTGGCCCCAGCCGCAGGGGGAGAAGAGGAGCTTTGTCTGCTCCATCCACTCTCTGCACCGGAATCTTGGCTGTGGAGGAGCCAGGTGGGACAAGCACCCAGCTGGCGTCCCCGTGGCCACCACGGTGGCGGCATCTCCTGCCCCTTCCAGCCCACCTGGTGATAAAGGAGTCCATGGGCATTTTTAATTGATTGCGGGCCCTAATGAGTGCTCGATAAATAAATAAAGGGGTTGGGAATGACCACGTGTGTGGAGCTCTCTCTCCTGTCCATGGGCCACCACAGCGAAGACCATGGGAGGGTCACCACGGGGAGGAAGGCCGTGGCCAGGGTTGTCACTGTGGGGGTCATCATGGTGAAGGTCACCATGGTGAGGATGACCATGGCGAGGAAGGCCCTGTGGTGAGGAAGGCCTGCAGTGAGATAAGGCGTGATGAGGAAGACCACGGTGAGGCAGGTGAAGAAGGGAAGAAGACCATGCTGAGGGAGAGGCTGGCCATGGTGAAGGGAGACTCTGGTGAGGAAGGTCACGGTGAGGAAGACTGTGAGGAGGAACACCCTGGTGAGGAAGGCTGTGTGGAAGGTGAGGATGGCCATGGAGAGGAAGGCTGTGGTGAGGATGGCCCTGACCACCACGGTGAGTCAGAGCATGGGGAGGAAGGTACTGAGGGTGAGGATGGCCGTGGTGAGGATGATCAAGGTGAGGAGTCCCCCAGGGAGGAAGCCATGCTGAGGATGAGGACAGTGGTGGTGATGGATGACTGTGGTGAGGATGACCATGGTGAGGATAGCCATGGTGAGGATGACCGTGGTGAGGTGAAGATGGCCATGGTGAAGATGGCCATGGTGAGGAAGCCATGCTGAGATGAGGATGGCCATGGTGAGGATGACCATGGTGAGGATGACCATGGTGAGGAAGCCGTGCTGAGGTGAAGACGGCCATGGTGACAATGACCACGGTGAGGATGACCGTGGTGAGGAAGCCGTGCTGAGGTGAGGATGGCCATGGTGAGGATGGCCATGGTGAGGAAGCTGTGCTGAGGTGAGCATGGCCATGGTGAGGATGACCATGGTGAGGAAGCCGTGCTGAGGTGAAGATGGCCATGGTGAAGATGGCCATGGTGAGGAAGCTATGCTGAGATGAGGATGGCCATGGTGAGAATGACCATGGTGAGGATGGCCATGGTGAGGAAGCCGTGCTGAGGTGAGGATGGCCATGGTGAGGATGGCCATGGTGAGGAAGCCGTGCTGAGGTGAGGATGGCCATGGTGAGGAAGCCGTGCTGAGGTGAGGATGGCCATAGTGAGGATGGCCATGGTGAGGAAGCCGTGCTGAGGTGAGGATGGCCACGGTGAAGATTGCCATGGTGAGGATGAGCACGGTGAGCAGTCCCACGGGGAGGAAGCCGTGCCGAGGCTGAGGATGGCGGCGGCGATGAAGGACCGGCTGAGGCGGACTGCGAGCACGCAGAGCGCGGCCCCTCTCCCGCTCCTGCCAGCCGCAGTGGAACCCCGCGCCGCCCCCCGGGCCGGGTTCCGCCCGGTGCCGCCCCCGCCGTGGCTGCGAGGCGGGTCCAGCCCGGCCCGGCCCGGCGGGGCGGGTTTAACCCCGGCCGGGAAGCGGAAGCGGCGGCGCTGCGGGGCCGCAGGGGCCGGGCCGGGCCGGGCCGGGCCGCACCCGCCGAGCGCGGCCGCAGTGGCGGCGGTGAGGCCGGGGCGCTCTCGGAGGGGACGCTCAAGGGGACAGGGCGGGCACGGGGCGAGGGCGGCGGGCGCGGGACGGGTAACGGCCCCGCAACGCCCCGGCCCCGCGGGCACCGCGCTCCGGCAGCGCCCAGCCCCGGCCGGGCCGCGCCGGCTCCCGGCGCTCCGGAGGCGCTCGGGGCCGCGGCCCTGAGCCCCCCCCGTGCTGTCTCCTCGCAGATGCATCACTGCAGGAGGTTGCGGTCCCCGGAGCAGGACGGCGAGCTGGGGCACCGCTGGAAGCGGCGGCGGTCGCGGAGCAGGGAGTACGAGGGCAGGCTGAGGTACCCGCCCCGCAGGGACCTGTCCCGGAGATCGCGCTCCAGGAGGTGAGAGCGCTGCCCCTGAAACTGCCGAGCTGAGCTGCCCCTAAAACCCCCGAGAGTGCTGCCCCTAAAACCGCCCTGCTGAGCTGCCCCTAAAACCGCCCTGCTGAGCTGCCCCTAAAACCTCCGTGCTGAGCTGCCCCTAAAACCCCTG
>NC_071582.1:0-2500 GCF_024509145.1 Vidua macroura | reverse complement strand
TTAGGGTTAGGGTTAGGGTTAGGGTTAGGGTTAGGGTTAGGGTTAGGGTTAGGGTTAGGGTTAGGGTTAGGGTTAGGGTTAGGGTTAGGGTTAGGGTTAGGGTTAGGGTTAGGGTTAGGGTTAGGGTTAGGGTTAGGGTTAGGGTTAGGGTTAGGGTTAGGGTTAGGGTTAGGGTTAGGGTTAGGGTTAGGGTTAGGGTTAGGGTTAGGGTTAGGGTTAGGGTTAGGGTTAGGGTTAGGGTTAGGGTTAGGGTTAGGGTTAGGGTTAGGGTTAGGGTTAGGGTTAGGGTTAGGGTTAGGGTTAGGGTTAGGGTTAGGGTTAGGGTTAGGGTTAGGGTTAGGGTTAGGGTTAGGGTTAGGGTTAGGGTTAGGGTTAGGGTTAGGGTTAGGGTTAGGGTTAGGGTTAGGGTTAGGGTTAGGGTTAGGGTTAGGGTTAGGGTTAGGGTTAGGGTTAGGGTTAGGGTTAGGGTTAGGGTTAGGGTTAGGGTTAGGGTTAGGGTTAGGGTTAGGGTTAGGGTTAGGGTTAGGGTTAGGGTTAGGGTTAGGGTTAGGGTTAGGGTTAGGGTTAGGGTTAGGGTTAGGGTTAGGGTTAGGGTTAGGGTTAGGGTTAGGGTTAGGGTTAGGGTTAGGGTTAGGGTTAGGGTTAGGGTTAGGGTTAGGGTTAGGGTTAGGGTTAGGGTTAGGGTTAGGGTTAGGGTTAGGGTTAGGGTTAGGGTTAGGGTTAGGGTTAGGGTTAGGGTTAGGGTTAGGGTTAGGGTTAGGGTTAGGGTTAGGGTTAGGGTTAGGGTTAGGGTTAGGGTTAGGGTTAGGGTTAGGGTTAGGGTTAGGGTTAGGGTTAGGGTTAGGGTTAGGGTTAGGGTTAGGGTTAGGGTTAGGGTTAGGGTTAGGGTTAGGGTTAGGGTTAGGGTTAGGGTTAGGGTTAGGGTTAGGGTTAGGGTTAGGGTTAGGGTTAGGGTTAGGGTTAGGGTTAGGGTTAGGGTTAGGGTTAGGGTTAGGGTTAGGGTTAGGGTTAGGGTTAGGGTTAGGGTTAGGGTTAGGGTTAGGGTTAGGGTTAGGGTTAGGGTTAGGGTTAGGGTTAGGGTTAGGGTTAGGGTTAGGGTTAGGGTTAGGGTTAGGGTTAGGGTTAGGGTTAGGGTTAGGGTTAGGGTTAGGGTTAGGGTTAGGGTTAGGGTTAGGGTTAGGGTTAGGGTTAGGGTTAGGGTTAGGGTTAGGGTTAGGGTTAGGGTTAGGGTTAGGGTTAGGGTTAGGGTTAGGGTTAGGGTTAGGGTTAGGGTTAGGGTTAGGGTTAGGGTTAGGGTTAGGGTTAGGGTTAGGGTTAGGGTTAGGGTTAGGGTTAGGGTTAGGGTTAGGGTTAGGGTTAGGGTTAGGGTTAGGGTTAGGGTTAGGGTTAGGGTTAGGGTTAGGGTTAGGGTTAGGGTTAGGGTTAGGGTTAGGGTTAGGGTTAGGGTTAGGGTTAGGGTTAGGGTTAGGGTTAGGGTTAGGGTTAGGGTTAGGGTTAGGGTTAGGGTTAGGGTTAGGGTTAGGGTTAGGGTTAGGGTTAGGGTTAGGGTTAGGGTTAGGGTTAGGGTTAGGGTTAGGGTTAGGGTTAGGGTTAGGGTTAGGGTTAGGGTTAGGGTTAGGGTTAGGGTTAGGGTTAGGGTTAGGGTTAGGGTTAGGGTTAGGGTTAGGGTTAGGGTTAGGGTTAGGGTTAGGGTTAGGGTTAGGGTTAGGGTTAGGGTTAGGGTTAGGGTTAGGGTTAGGGTTAGGGTTAGGGTTAGGGTTAGGGTTAGGGTTAGGGTTAGGGTTAGGGTTAGGGTTAGGGTTAGGGTTAGGGTTAGGGTTAGGGTTAGGGTTAGGGTTAGGGTTAGGGTTAGGGTTAGGGTTAGGGTTAGGGTTAGGGTTAGGGTTAGGGTTAGGGTTAGGGTTAGGGTTAGGGTTAGGGTTAGGGTTAGGGTTAGGGTTAGGGTTAGGGTTAGGGTTAGGGTTAGGGTTAGGGTTAGGGTTAGGGTTAGGGTTAGGGTTAGGGTTAGGGTTAGGGTTAGGGTTAGGGTTAGGGTTAGGGTTAGGGTTAGGGTTAGGGTTAGGGTTAGGGTTAGGGTTAGGGTTAGGGTTAGGGTTAGGGTTAGGGTTAGGGTTAGGGTTAGGGTTAGGGTTAGGGTTAGGGTTAGGGTTAGGGTTAGGGTTAGGGTTAGGGTTAGGGTTAGGGTTAGGGTTAGGGTTAGGGTTAGGGTTAGGGTTAGGGTTAGGGTTAGGGTTAGGGTTAGGGTTAGGGTTAGGGTTAGGGTTAGGGTTAGGGTTAGGGTTAGGGTTAGGGTTAGGGTTAGGGTTAGGGTTAGGGTTAGGGTTAGGGTTAGGGTTAGGGTTAGGGTTAGGGTTAGGGTTAGGGTTAGGGTTAGGGTTAGGGTTAGGGTTAGGGTTAGGGTTAGGGTTAGGGTTAGGGTTAGGGTTAGGGTTAGGGTTAGGGTTAGGGTTAGGGTTAGGGTTAGGGTTAGGGTTAGGGTTAGGGTTAGGGTTAGGGTTAG